>NC_068393.1:24647057-24652057 GCF_023724105.1 Carassius gibelio
TGACGGTAAATGATGACAAAATGATCATTTCTAGGCAATCGATCCCTTTAAATTAAATCCACAAAGAACAAAAATAATCAAACAAACTTATAAAACGGAAACTGAAAATATAAAACAAAATAATACTAAATAGAATAGAAGTAGTACTAAAATAAACTCTACTATTGATCCTGAGTATCTTAAGGAAATGCAAATGCTCCTAAACTAATCAATGAACAGGACGCATTACTAATAGATGAGTATTGATGATCCCGTCTGATTGATTATCAGAAGTATTGGGGATCTGTGCTCCTGTTGTATATTCTGGCAGCTGTACCTGTTTCCCGTCCAGTGTGTAGAGTCTCTTCACGACGCCGGAGTCCAGTTTGATGGCTTCGGTGATGTCTGTGAGCACCTGCTCGAACGAATGCGCTGTTTTCTTATTCAGCAGGATCCTCACGGCCTTCCTGGGCTTCACGCCGCTCCGGATCACCGTCACCAGTTTGGGTTTGATGAAGTCTTTGGGCTCCCTCGATTGAGGCCCATGACGCCCGGCTCCGCCCACCGGCCCCGCCCCCGGGACAGGCCCCGCCCCCGCCAGCCGCGAGCCCCAGTTGGGGTTGACGTTCTTGGTGTACTCCACCTTCCTGTAGGGTTCGTTGGAGGCGCAGACGTAACTCTCACCTTCGACAGGAACACCGCGGTTAGTCGACACTCAAACTCAAATATTTACTGTAGTATTCAATCTAAATTACTATTTCTATAATTTAAGGACATGCTCTCATGCTCACGGTTCTTTGATCGCAGGACGTCCAGGTTAACATATAACATTTCTTCTTTGTAGTAAGTGTTTTATTTTGTTTGTTTTTATTTCTAAATTATTTTAATTTGACAGTGCATGTTTTTAATTTTTTAATTAAAAAAAATGGTTTATTTATTTTTATTCTTGTTTTGCTTTAACATTTTTACTTAATTTTATTTCACTTTATTTTTAAGTTATTTTTGTTTCATTTTAAAATAATATATTTTAATTTTACATTTTTGTTTGAATTTTTATTATTTTCATTTTTTCATTTTTTAACCTCTAAATGATTGAAATTAAGCTAAAAAGAACTAAAATTATTTAACTGAAATAAGGAACACTGCCTTGAAAAATAAAAATGTTATTAAATATACTAAATATATTACTAAATAGTACTAAAATTACTTAAACTGAAACATAAATAAATTAAATCTTTATTGATTTCTTTGTAGGTTTTGTTATTAAATTGTATTTTAATTTTATATGGTGTTATACAGTATTAATAATGATATATGTTTCTATTTCAGCGATTAGAATTGGAGGTAACTGTGCTCAGTTATAATGATGGAACTGAATTTAAGGTTAGAATATAATTTTTTTTTTTTTTTTTGTGGTGATGTTGGTTAATGGTCACATGACACACAGAGAAATAAAATATCACTATTTTTTAGTGTTTTATTTTGATTGCTTTTATTTTAAAATAATTTTATTTTTATATTTTGTTTTAAAATTATTCATTTTATTTTATATTTTTAATTTCTGACTTAATTATATTTTTATTTATTTAAAGAATATTTATTATATTGTCAAATTTAAACTGCTCGTTATCAAACAGGGGAGCAACAAATCAGCCTCATAGCTTCGTGTTGCAGTTGCAGTGAGTATTATTGGCTCTTATGATAATAACTGGTTAAAAAGTATTTGCTTAATGATGAAATGCTGGATCTACTTGATTTCAAGCAGCTGATGAATCAGTGGCAAGTGCTCACCATCTTTAACTTGAGTCTCATTTATACAAATTAAATAAATAAATAATTTTTGTTTTTTATTTCATTTTTGAGGTCTTCTTTTAGTTGTATTAATTGTGTAATATGTTAAAATAAAAAATTGTTATATATACTTTTAATTAAATATATTACCTATCATATTAAATATCTATAATATATTATAATTTTTTATATGCAATAGATTTATTTATATTAATATAAATATTTATTTTTACATAAAGTCATATACTATTTATAATAGAATGTTTTAAATATATATATATATATATATATATATATATATATATATATATATATATATATATATATATATATATATATATTTGAATTAAATATATTACATGTCATAATATATATATATATATATATATATATATATATATATAATTTATTATTTGAAATGCATTTATTTTTATTCATTTAAATTAATATATTTAAAATATATAATGTATAAATTGTGCTTAAACATATTATGTTTGTAATATTTAAAATATATTATAAAATGTATTATATACCTAATACATTTGTAAATATAAATACATCTTTTTAATTTAATTTAATATAAAATGTATTATAATGTAATATTAATATTTCATTGTGTTATTACATTTCATTTGTTTTATGAATTTGTAATATTGATATATTAAATGTATCAGGGATCTTGAGCGTCTGAGGTGCATCACAGGGCCTCGAACCTGCGACCTTTCACCTCTCTTTGTGCTCGTAAGTGTCTGACCTTCCACGATCTCCTCGAGGCTCGCGATCCTCCTCGCGCCGTCCGCGCTGTAGATGTTGCGCACACCTTGCGGCAGGTGCAGGTTGTCGGCGAGCGCGCGCGTCAGCTCGGCCAGCAGCGCGTCCAGGGACCTGAAGCGGTCGACGGACACCGCGTACACCAGACCCTTGAAGTAGCGGTCTCCGTTCCGGTAGAACCGAACCTTCTTGGCTCGCTTCTCGGAGCTGAGCGCCTGGAGCGTGCGCGTGCGGTAGAAGCTGCAGTTGGCGCTGTG
Organism: Carassius gibelio; assembly: GCF_023724105.1. Classification (NCBI taxonomy): domain Eukaryota; kingdom Metazoa; phylum Chordata; class Actinopteri; order Cypriniformes; family Cyprinidae; genus Carassius; species Carassius gibelio. Next base: position 24,649,856 of record NC_068393.1, read on the forward strand.
CGCGGGGCTCGGGACCAGACTGCTCGCCCGTGAGCCCGAACCCGCCGCGCGCTTGGAGCGCCGCGCCCTGTCCCGCTCGTCGAAGTGCTCGAGCTCGATGCTCCTGCTGAGAGACATTGTCCTTCTTCCCGGTGACCGACTTCGCAAACGTTCTTTCTTTTTCCTTTTTTTCTATCGTCCTCTTTATTCGCTATTGTCATCAGCCCGCGTGGACACGCCGCTCTCCCCGCCTCGCGTTTACCGGGCGCACGGACAGCATCCTTTACATCAGCGTTTATTCCGCAAGACTCGTCGCGTTCAGACGCTCGCGTCCATCCCAGCGGAGATGATTCAGCTGCGTGCAACAAAGCCCTGGATGAACCGAACACTCCCGGTCAGACCCGATCCGCCCTTAAACGAGCGTGCGGGTTCAATGCGCGCGCCGCGCTGTAACCGGGCAGCGTGGCTGTAGACGGGAGCGCGCAGCCCCTTTCCTCCACCTCACTGTGCGCGCGACACCCTGCTGCAGGTGAGCGCTCGTGGACGCGCCGCGCGGTCTTAACTCCCTCTGTGTCATGCATTGAGAAAAAAACGTGAAGTTTGATCTTTCTATTTTTAAAACATGAAACAAAAGGTTTATTTTTATATTCCTATTTGAGTCACGAATAAACTGCAGGATTTCATCAGAGAGAAAGAGACTTTCATCGTCTGTCCACTAGAGATCTCTCTCAAACTGAACTTAAAACTGAAATAATACAATTAAATATAATAAACCAAAGGATATTGCTTTATTTATTTATTTATTTATGCATACACGCAAAACGAATCAAATAAACACATTGAATATTACAAATGGTAATGTGCAAATTATAAATAAATAAAAAAACAAGAGAGTGCTTCATTTTATGCATTTAAAGATGACAATTGATTAAAAATTTTAACATTTTAATAATAATAATAATAATAATAATAATAAAAACACTCTCCAGTGCTTGCTTTATGTCTGTATGTATTAATTTGGTAACACTTTACAATAAGGTTGCATTAGTTAGTATTATTTAATGTATTAAACTAACATGAACGAACAATAACAATATATTTTTTAAAAGTATTTATTCATCTTTGTTGATGTTAGTTAATGAAAATACAGTCATTATTAATTCACAGTGTGTTAACTAATGCTAACAAGCACAATTTAATATAATAATGCATTAGTAAGTGTTCAAATTAATATTAAGATTAATAAATGCTGTAGAAGTATTGTTAATTAAAGTGTAACTATTTATACAATATTTAATACATGCAAAAATGTCAAATCAGTAAAATATTACAAAATAATGTTCCTATAAAGTACATCATGAAAATAATAAATTAATAAAGCTGATCAGAACATCATCTTGTGCCACAGAGAAAAGCACAAATATAAATACCACAGTGTGCTGATGTGCTTATAATATTGAGATATGTTGAAGATTGTGATATTTGTGTCTCGTTAGAGAATAAAAGCATCGTTTGGTATGAACGTGGATCTGAATCACACTCAGATTGTCTGAAGATGCTTCTATAATCACAGGATCAGGATTAGCATTTGCATATGAAGCATTATAACTGGACTTCACAGGAAAACTGATCAGCAATCACATACAGCCACACAGAGACACAGTTAGATTTAGGTTCATTTGAACTGGTTTGTCATATTTCACGTGTTTCAGGGTTTCTTGAAATGGGAACAATTAATTAAAGCATAAATATGTAGATAAAATATTAAAAGATTATTTGATATTATCCAATCACTGGGAAAAACAAATATGCCAGAATCAAATAAGAGAAAAATTATGGAAATATGGGTAAGCGTGAGTTCGAGTGATAAATATGTATATTTTAGATAATTGTAAAAATGAAAAATTTAAATAAAACACTGAAATTCAAAAGTTAAATCATTTTGAAAATTAAAAAAATAATAATTAAATTAAAAAACATAACAATTTTATTTGACATTTTATAAAAATGTAATAAAAGTGAAAACATAAATAAATAAAAACATCAACAAAATAAGTAGCATAAAAGATGAGTCTGTGTATGTGTGTATGTGTGTGTGTGCGTGAGTGAGTGTGTGTGTGTGTGTGTGTGTGTGTGTGTATGTGTGTGCGTGAGTGAGTGAGTGAGTGAGTGTGTGTGTGTGTGTGTGTGTGTGTGTATGTGTGTGCGTGAGTGAGTGAGTGT
>NC_068393.1:24657057-24687057 GCF_023724105.1 Carassius gibelio
TCTACACGCGCCATCAGTGAAAGTGCATCAGTAAATATTATTCTGTTAGCTTTCATGCACGCAAACCCACCGGTTCCCAGACGTCTGGCGCGTCCTGCCTTCACTCTGTCTGGACCCTTGTCTTCCACAGACCCGCTGAACTCGACTTCATCGAGCACGAGCAGCCGCTCCGGTCGCCTCTGACGTCACTCCCGGTCTGGGAGGAACGCACTGCACGAGGAGCGGTAAAGAAAAAGCATAATGTGGGGGCGCGCGCGTTACGTTGCGTCGAGCACGCGGCGCTGTCCACGCACTCGTGGTGCTGAAGGTCCGCCAGTGTGTTTATACTAAGAACAACTGCCTTGATTAAAATACGCTGCAATTTTTTCCATAGTTATAATACATTAAATATGTGATTAAATTTGTTTTAATGCAGTATCTTTGAGATATAAAAGATCGTATATAAGCTATGTTTTCTTTACAATATATTACATAGAGTGAGTTGATATACTGTCACTGGGTTCCCTCTCTCTCTCTCTCTCTCTCTCTCTCTCTCTCTCTTTCTCTCTCTCTCTCTCTCTCTCTGTGTGTGTGTGTGTGTGTGTGTGTGTGTGAAAGAGAGACAGATGTGAGTATTTCACTGTCCACCAATAGATGGCGCTAGACTGACATGTCGTTAATATGAAAACGACCAAATGGAAAGTATAAAACACTTTATTTTCAAGGTAATAATAACGAACATATATTAAAGTTAAATCTGAATATTTGTATATTTACTACAATTCATCAAACCTACAGCATGAAATTATTTTTCAATATGTTTTTCAGTATAAAAAAGAAAGCAGTTTATTTATTATTTGGCTGTTTGAAATCGGAATTATCTCATTTGTTTAATTTATGCAAAAAGTCTAAAATATATTTTATTTAATAATGTTTATTTTATTGCATATCATAATATTATTATATTTATATATGTATTTATTGTATTGCCTGTATTAAATTTTAATCAAAATATGTTTAATTACGACAGTATAGGAAAAGTACAAAATAAAAACGATTTATTTCTATCAATATGTTCTTAGTATGAAAGTTTTTATTATGTTTGGCTTACACACCAGACATGCTTAATTCATCATTATTATTTTGTTTTATTTTGACTTATTTACTATAATTGTACAATATACGGAAAGTAGCACTAGTAAATAGTAAGTAGAGCTAGTCTGAAGATATAATGCATGTACATAACCATTAAAGACTCAGAATGATGTCATAAATAAAGATTTATTTGAAACATTAAGTAGCCTCAAATATTCACAAGGCGTTTGACAACGTTTCATTGCACGAGAACAGTTTTCAAAGGCAAATAGACAATAATCGAAACGACCTCAGGAGGCCAATCTGCACATCCACGTGTGCTACTGCAACTCAACTACGATGTTGAAGTGTTAAATACTCCAGCGCTTCAGGTTCCCAAGAACCAACCAGACACATTCTACTGTCAAAAGTGGAATACAGTCACTTAATGAAAATCTATAAGATAGATTCTTCGTATACTCTCTTGAAAATCGACGATACAAAATTACAGTCAATAACGTACAAATATATAGAGCTCTTTTCGTGTGCTTTATAAAGTGATGTATCAAAATACAACAACGTGTGTCGCATGCCAGCGTGGTAACAAGTGCACGTTCACATCAAGACATGCAGGACATTTCATAAACAACATCTGAGGTTTGAGTGATCAATGTTTTAGGTAGAAAAGCATGGTTTTGTGCGACTTGAACCGCTGACACTTTGAGGCGCTGTCCACCGGAAGTGCTGAAAGATGTCTGGCTTTGCAGACTACGGGTTTTTAAGCTTTCCCTCGCATGCCGAGCTTGCTTCAGTCTTGATTACAGACTTCGACTCTTCCAGTTGTCGGACCGCAGATCTGCTCTGAGCGCGCGCCGCGACGCGAGACTAAACTTCGGGTAGAACGGAACCAACAGGACGCTCCGCGCGCTCACACGAGTCCGGGGAGGGAAAACGCGCACGCGGCCGCCAGGAGCTCCGTCTTCTGCTGCATCCTCTCGTGCTGCTTGAGATGCACGCGTCCGTGCCGCTTCCTCTCGTCGCTGCGCGCGAAGCGACGCCCGCACACGTCGCAGGAGAACGGCTTCTCGCCGGTGTGCGTGCGCATGTGGGTGGTGAGGTGGTCGCTGCGGCTGAAGCACCGGAGACAGACGCGGCACTGGAAGGGCTTGTGGCCGGTGTGGATGCGGACATGACGGTTAAGCTCATCGGAGCGCGAGAAGCGGCGCTCACAGTTCTCAACCGGGCAGCAAAAGGGCTTCTCGCGCGCCGCGCCCTTCCTGGCGCGCGGTTTAGCGCTCCGCGTGTTGGTGGAGAGCAGCGAGTCAAGGAGCGCGGTCGTGGCGCACGGATACGAGATGGTCCTATAGAGGCTGTTTTCATGCGCTGTGACGGGAATCTGGAAGTTGGGCACGAAGTTCAGCGCGCTCGCTTGTTCCAGCGGCTCTTGCTTGATCCACGTGTCCAAAACCGAGTCGGTCTCGGGACCCAATGGAGAGAGCAGGTCAATGATGTCATCCAGGTCTGAAGGCTCGTGGGAAATAAAGCCATCGAACAGATCGCCACCATTACAGCTGCTGCCAAACTCGCTCTTGATCGCCGGGCAGGTGTTCACATCCGTGAATTCGTCAGACGAGTCGTTGCACAGTGACTCCGGTGAACCCAGCGAGCTCCCGGTGGATAACAGCGACTCCTGCCGCGACAGCGCGCTCCCGCGAGAGTTCTCGGAGAAGTTGTCGGAGATGCCGACGATCTCCGTGAGGATGCTGAGAAGCGCGTCCGCGCTGCACGCTCCGGTCTCCGTGTAGAAGCTCCCGGTGTAGGTGAGCGGCGACGGCGGAAAGCCATCGTTGGTGCAATCGGGGAAACCGGTGTCCAGCGGCTCCGCTTTAGGCTTTAACAACCCACACGCTGCGAGGAAAGAGAAAAGAGATGCGTTACATAAGCGACTGCTGTTGACTCACTGCATCAGGATTGAATCCAAACTAAAAGTGCATTTTTTAAATACATTACATTATATGCATTGCATGCAGTTTAATATTTGATCAAGAGAAGCGGTTGCTTTTGCATTAGAAGTTACTAATTCGACCATAGTTTAATATGAATGAGATTAAACCCAGTGCTCACCAGCATCAGGTTGATTCTGAACGTTGTATTGTTCCTCCAAAGGAAGGGTTTGAGCGCAAAGCAGATCCAAAGCGCTGAAGTCCACGGTGTTCAGCATCATGTCGATGTAAAAATAGCTTAAGATCCACAAGGAATTATTTCCGAATGACAATCCTGCTTTGGGATTCCCAGTTGAGGCTTCCTTCAGGTTCTGATCTCCGTCGATTCGTTTGCTGGAATTCCTCATCTCTCTTTTATACCGTTCGGCTCCGCCAAAGCTCCGCCCACCGCTCATCTACGTCTGCAGGAGGATTCCCCGCCGTGTGCTAACTCCAGACAGCTCTTGCCCAAATATGGACAGAGGATGTGACGGGGTTCCCCTCCGAAAATGGGCACGGGGCGTGACGTAGCGGAGACTTTCCTGGAGACCAATGCGGAAAAATGAGGCGTGTTTGTGAATGACAGGCGGCCATTATGTTCGCAGTGGAACAGTGTCAAAGTGAAATAGCCTCGGGTGACTTTTGATGATCTGATGGGTTAAAACTATGAACAGCAACAGCGAGACAAAGAATGCACGCTGAAATCCCGTGCAATGCGGATATAGCAGACTTTTAACCACAAACGAGCCATGCACATTGGTTGGCATTTTAAAGATTCAAATGATTTTTAAAAGGAAATATGTCAAATATCAAGCCTCTGTTATGCATCTACACCCATCTGTCGCGTGACTTCACTTTGCTCCCTTTTCCTGATGTTTTGTAAAGGAAACCTTCAGCACCACGGACAGCAACACAGATGTCTTGCTGATAATGTCTTGCTTAATCGACCTGACAGTCACAAGCATTTATTACGCTCGTGCACGTTCATATAGCTAATATGAGTGAAAAGTGTTCGCTTTAGATGAGAAATGCATGTATGCAAGCAACGTGAGATCGTGATCATACGGTAAACGAGTCTTATTTTATCGCGTTATGTAATGCTTCATTTCTTCAGAGCGGCTGATGAACTGCAGCTGCATCTATGATTTTCAAATATGTCATAAAGTATATTTTGATAATAACATTTAACCAGCATCCAGCCTGCAGCACCCATGGAGATTTCATTTTATTAGACGATGGACGTTTTCTAATATGAACGCAACGCTGCTGTGGAAAAATAAATACATCAATTCATTTTGCATTCAAGTGTGGAAAATGCATGCGGTTTTATTGAACAAAAACAAATCTTAGTATCTCATGCACTTTTGGTTGCCCAGTAAATGTATTGTTGTTGTTGTTATTTACAGGTTCTTGTATGTTTGAGCTCTCAGATCCCCATATTCAAGCATTATCCTCCTGTATTTACATGCAAAAACAAATCCAAAAAGACAGCTGGCTGACTTGCAGGTAAAATAATCGAATCATGTGAAAAGTTTTTGAATTTGTGTGTGTGTGTGTTTTACACTCTTTGCCCGAAATAACTTTAGTGAATGGGTGCCGTCAGAATGAGAGTCCAAATATCTGATAAAAACATCACAATAATCATAATCCATAATAACACTTCCTCCAGTGGAAAAGTGCATCTGGTCTGAATCAGGAGAGAAATCTGCACAGATCAAGCAGCGTTTAAACAGACTAATATGAGAGAGACAACAGATGCACTTTTTCACTGGAGGAAGTGTTATTATGGATTATAGACTCTATGTGTTTGAGTTAAAATCATCTTAATGCTGGATGTGTTTCAGGTTTTGTCTTCTCCAGATGTTCACTGATGGACTGGAGTGCTGTGGATTATTGTGATGTTTTTATCAGACTCTCATTCTGACGGCACCCATTCACTGCAGAGCATCCATTGATGAGACACTGATGCAATGCTAATGCTTTGTGTAGGTCCCTTTAAGAATGTATTCATAGAGACAGATGTTTGTGGAATTTAAAATGCCATGTTATAATTGTTCAATAGGGTAAAATAGTCGACTTTTTGAGTCGTTTAAAAGTGGTATCTTATTGCACACTGAAGTTTAATGTCATCATCATTGCATTATCGTTGTGTCTTGCGGCACATTGTATAATACAGATTCGTTTCTGCTTCCGGAAACTGAGACCAAACATGGTTCCGTCTATAAACGCCTGTGACAGCCTGTCGCACGTGATTCATCTGTTTTTTTGGAAACATTTCTGTGGTTGCAGAGCGCTGAATCCTCGAGGCGTGGGCGCGCTCCGGGGCAACCCGTTCCCGCCAACAGCAGCTGTCAAACTCGAGGCATTCCCGCCAAAAATAGTCGCTCGCCCCCGCGAGGGCTGCAGAAGCACACGAACGAGCCGAGCTGGAGGTGTCAATAATACTTTATGACAATAATACATGCGCAGACAGCCATGAGAAAGAATATGACCTGTGAAAATGCAGAAAATGCTACAGAAAACCTGTTGGTTAACTGTAAGTTATCTTATATACGGTCAAAATCACATTATATGGAGTGTACTCTTCATATAAAACGCTTTTTGTAACTAAAAGCGATGAACTATCCTAAAATATTTCAGAACTTTATGATTTATACAAGTTTTGTTTCTATCTATAATTAGCCGTGCCTAGAAACCACAGCTGGCTAATCATGCTAACAAAGTGTTTAAATATGCTAGTAATATGTTTAAAAATAATATTCTGAAACATGGCAGCAATGTGTTAAATCTTTCTTAAACATGTTAACAGTGTTCTTAATCATGTTAAAACATGTTAGCGATGTGCTAAATTGTGCTAGAAACATGATATCATGCTAGCAACGTGCTAATCATGCTAGAAACATATCTGAATGTAAGCTGTATTACAGGTAAAACGTTGTTATGAAAAAACAGTTAATGAAAGACTGTATCTATAATGGGAAACATCACACCTTGGTAATATCTAGCCATTATTTTACAATATACAATATACAAGCCAAGTTTATATATACAGCACTTTCCACATTGAGATTGTTTCAGCAGCTTTACAGAAAATCATGTGTTGATGTGTAGAATATCTTAATATCTTCATGCCTCATGGTTGCATTTAGCTGATAAGTGTTGGATGATAAAATAGTTACGCTTTGATATATATAAACAATCACACAATGTACAAATTTGCTATATAGAGTATATTGCATTTTGTAAATACTGTATGTAAAGTTAGACATACTTGTATATCCAAGTTCATATATATTGTTTTATATTTATAAGTTTGGAGGTTTGTTCGCTTTACTAACCCTATATAAATAAGCGCTCAGTAACCAGTAGGTTATTTTGTGTTCGTCACTGAAGGCTTTCATTCACACTAATGATGTTAATATATGTGACACTCAGTGAGTCAGTGCATCTGCTCAATCTGTCCAATTACCATGCTGCTTTGGGAAGTGTTTATGATTTTATTTTGCTCAGGGATGTTTGATTTGCCTTACAGAAAACACACACACTCAGACACACACACACACACACACACACACACACACACACACACACACACACACACGTACAGACACACACAAGTACACACACACACACTAGATTGATTATTAATTATTAATATCATTTTTTAAATGTTTAAATAATAATAAATATTAATCAAAAATTAAAGTATTTGTAAATCATGCTTACATTTTTCATACTGCCTTCATGCTGCATTTAAATAAACAGCACTAGTGCACATTTAATATTATGAATCTATTTGTAATAAAATATTAATAGAATATAAATTATTATAAAACATTATTTTTTGAAGTAATGCAAAAATCTTCATGTGACAGAATCAGCATTCTGGTCTCACAGCAAATGGAGTTTGTTTTAAAGAAGAGCTTTAACCAATAAACACATTTCTGGTTTCACTCAGTGCGAATGCATTTTGATTCAATGCGGTTTTTGTTTTTGTAAGAGCTAAATGTATTTGAATAGAAAACCTAAACTTAAAAGTTAATATAAATGTAATACTTTACAGAATAAAAAATACAATAAAATAATAATAAACATACAAGTTTCCAGTTTAATTTAATTTAGTTTAAGTAGAGATTACAGTTTAAATGAAGTTAAAATTGTAGACTAAAATAAATAAATAAATTCAGAATCAAATTATTAAATATAAAAGTAAATAAATACAATAAATTAATTTAAATATAAAGTTAAACTATAAATTAATGATAATAATTAACAGATTGATAAACATAATACATGTTTTTAATTGCATTAGTAAATATAAAGTAAAACTGTCTAAAAAACAATATACAGATTTCACAATTTAATTTAATTTTTTAAAATAAAAATACAATTTAATTTAATTTAACAAACGATGCAAGTTTTGAATTAAATTAGTAAAACTATAGCAAGGTACATATTTTGCAATTTAATTTAATGAAAAAATTAAAATGGAATTAAATAAAAAACAAGAGTTGTATTAAATTAGCAAATAACCAGTAAAACTATTGACTAAAAATCAAGATACAGGTTTTTGCAATTTCGTTTCTGAATGAGTAAAAAAACAACTTCTGTAAAAACAAAATAAATAAATAAAATTAAAGATTTGAATTATTAAATATAAAATAAAAATGTATAGGCTAAAAAAACAAGATTCACATTTTGTAACTAATTTGAAGAATATGAAAAAGGAATTAGTTAATCTAATTTAAAGTAAATCAATTAATACAAAATTAAAGAAAGTATATATATCTATATATATTAAAACAACTTTAAATTTACAAAACAAATATATAATAATAATAATAAAAGGTAAAAGCACTAACCATTAATGATGCTTACTGATTCTCTGTCTGTGTGTGTGTGTGTGTGTGTGTGTCTGAGTGAGTGTGTGTGTGTGTGTCTGAGTGAGTGTGTGTGTGTGTGTGTGTGTGTCTGAGTGAGTGTGTGTGTGTGTGTGGGCTGAGCTGGGAGTGTTTGTTGGTTTGGGATCGTCCTCATCCCACATGTTGCTATGCAGGACACCAGGTAACCATGGCAATACCGGAGTGAAACCGGCAGGTTACCGTGGTGACAGAGAGAATCCTCAGTTAGAATATTTGATGTAAAGTTCTGCGCAGCGCGAAGGAAACATTTCACTCCTGAGACGTCAGCTGATGTGAAGTCGTCTGAGAATAACTGGTGCTGAATCTGATTACATGAGAGGACACTATTGTTACTGAGGGAAGACAATAAAGCAACTCAATCCCTTCATGAAGTACTGCAATAATCTTGATCCTATGAAGCTGCATTATTTTATTTCATTTCTAAGGCTCTAAATGATCAAACTCTGCTATCACACACACAATCTCCTGCACGTCTTCTATCAGAGCGTTTAATCCAGTCAGAGATCTTCTAGTGTAACTGACTCAGATCTTTCCTGATTGTGATCAAGTAAAGGTCAGGATAAGGTCAGTAATATCTCCAGATGAACTCTTCCTGGACTGAAGCAGCTCAGCTTTACTTGATTCTCCATCAATCATGATTTAGAGTCTCACATCTGATCACACACAGACACACACACAAACACACTCACACGTAAAAATGTAATATTTACATTTTAAATGTTTACATTTTAATGCAATTTTACATTTTTTGTTTAAATGTTTAATTATTTTGAAGTAACATTATCAAACCAATGAATAAATAAATCAGTACAGAGGGGTGAAAAAGACCAAAAAGGGGCTTTTTAGCAAGTCTCCTCTATTTGCATTTTTTATGAAATGAGTAAGAGTGTGTTAAAGGTTTTGGGAATACTTTCTTATGTAACCCCCCCCCCCCCCCAAAAAAAAACAAAACAAAACATAAACGCAACACGTTTTGCCCCATTTTTGATGAGCTGAACTGAAAGATCTAAGACTTTTTCTATCTACAAAAAAGACCTATTTCTCTCAAATATTGTTCACTAATGTGTCTAAATCTGAGTTCGTGAGCACTTCTTCATCCACCGCACAGGTGTGTCATATCAAGATGCTGATCAGACAGCAGGATTATTAATAAAAAGACACAGTGCAGGTTTATCACACAGCACAATGCCACAGATGTCGATGTTCGCTTTACTAACCCTATATAAATAAGCGCTCAGTAACCAGTAGGTTATTTTGTGTTCGTCACTGAAGGCTTTCATTCACACTAATGATGTTAATATATGTGACACTCAGTGAGTCAGTGCATCTGCTCAATCTGTCCAATTACCATGCTGCTTTGGGAAGTGTTTATGATTTTATTTTGCTCAGGGATGTTTGATTTGCCTTACAGAAAACACACACACTCAGACACACACACACACACACACACACACACACACACACACACACACACACACACACACACACACACGTACAGACACACACAAGTACACACACACACACTAGATTGATTATTAATTATTAATATCATTTTTTAAATGTTTAAATAATAATAAATATTAATCAAAAATTAAAGTATTTGTAAATCATGCTTACATTTTTCATACTGCCTTCATGCTGCATTTAAATAAACAGCACTAGTGCACATTTAATATTATGAATCTATTTGTAATAAAATATTAATAGAATATAAATTATTATAAAACATTATTTTTTGAAGTAATGCAAAAATCTTCATGTGACAGAATCAGCATTCTGGTCTCACAGCAAATGGAGTTTGTTTTAAAGAAGAGCTTTAACCAATAAACACATTTCTGGTTTCACTCAGTGCGAATGCATTTTGATTCAATGCGGTTTTTGTTTTTGTAAGAGCTAAATGTATTTGAATAGAAAACCTAAACTTAAAAGTTAATATAAATGTAATACTTTACAGAATAAAAAATACAATAAAATAATAATAAACATACAAGTTTCCAGTTTAATTTAATTTAGTTTAAGTAGAGATTACAGTTTAAATGAAGTTAAAATTGTAGACTAAAATAAATAAATAAATTCAGAATCAAATTATTAAATATAAAAGTAAATAAATACAATAAATTAATTTAAATATAAAGTTAAACTATAAATTAATGATAATAATTAACAGATTGATAAACATAATACATGTTTTTAATTGCATTAGTAAATATAAAGTAAAACTGTCTAAAAAACAATATACAGATTTCACAATTTAATTTAATTTTTTAAAATAAAAATACAATTTAATTTAATTTAACAAACGATGCAAGTTTTGAATTAAATTAGTAAAACTATAGCAAGGTACATATTTTGCAATTTAATTTAATGAAAAAATTAAAATGGAATTAAATAAAAAACAAGAGTTGTATTAAATTAGCAAATAACCAGTAAAACTATTGACTAAAAATCAAGATACAGGTTTTTGCAATTTCGTTTCTGAATGAGTAAAAAAACAACTTCTGTAAAAACAAAATAAATAAATAAAATTAAAGATTTGAATTATTAAATATAAAATAAAAATGTATAGGCTAAAAAAACAAGATTCACATTTTGTAACTAATTTGAAGAATATGAAAAAGGAATTAGTTAATCTAATTTAAAGTAAATCAATTAATACAAAATTAAAGAAAGTATATATATCTATATATATTAAAACAACTTTAAATTTACAAAACAAATATATAATAATAATAATAAAAGGTAAAAGCACTAACCATTAATGATGCTTACTGATTCTCTGTCTGTGTGTGTGTGTGTGTGTGTGTGTCTGAGTGAGTGTGTGTGTGTGTGTCTGAGTGAGTGTGTGTGTGTGTGTGTGTGTGTCTGAGTGAGTGTGTGTGTGTGTGTGGGCTGAGCTGGGAGTGTTTGTTGGTTTGGGATCGTCCTCATCCCACATGTTGCTATGCAGGACACCAGGTAACCATGGCAATACCGGAGTGAAACCGGCAGGTTACCGTGGTGACAGAGAGAATCCTCAGTTAGAATATTTGATGTAAAGTTCTGCGCAGCGCGAAGGAAACATTTCACTCCTGAGACGTCAGCTGATGTGAAGTCGTCTGAGAATAACTGGTGCTGAATCTGATTACATGAGAGGACACTATTGTTACTGAGGGAAGACAATAAAGCAACTCAATCCCTTCATGAAGTACTGCAATAATCTTGATCCTATGAAGCTGCATTATTTTATTTCATTTCTAAGGCTCTAAATGATCAAACTCTGCTATCACACACACAATCTCCTGCACGTCTTCTATCAGAGCGTTTAATCCAGTCAGAGATCTTCTAGTGTAACTGACTCAGATCTTTCCTGATTGTGATCAAGTAAAGGTCAGGATAAGGTCAGTAATATCTCCAGATGAACTCTTCCTGGACTGAAGCAGCTCAGCTTTACTTGATTCTCCATCAATCATGATTTAGAGTCTCACATCTGATCACACACAGACACACACACAAACACACTCACACGTAAAAATGTAATATTTACATTTTAAATGTTTACATTTTAATGCAATTTTACATTTTTTGTTTAAATGTTTAATTATTTTGAAGTAACATTATCAAACCAATGAATAAATAAATCAGTACAGAGGGGTGAAAAAGACCAAAAAGGGGCTTTTTAGCAAGTCTCCTCTATTTGCATTTTTTATGAAATGAGTAAGAGTGTGTTAAAGGTTTTGGGAATACTTTCTTATGTAACCCCCCCCCCCCCCCAAAAAAAAACAAAACAAAACATAAACGCAACACGTTTTGCCCCATTTTTGATGAGCTGAACTGAAAGATCTAAGACTTTTTCTATCTACAAAAAAGACCTATTTCTCTCAAATATTGTTCACTAATGTGTCTAAATCTGAGTTCGTGAGCACTTCTTCATCCACCGCACAGGTGTGTCATATCAAGATGCTGATCAGACAGCAGGATTATTAATAAAAAGACACAGTGCAGGTTTATCACACAGCACAATGCCACAGATGTCGCAGGTTTTGAGGGAGGGATTAATGTTATGATGTCATTATGAAACCTTGTAATTTCTTGGCATCTTTGACTGTATATATGTATATGAAATATGTTTTTAACACTCTAGAAATTAGTTGTCGGTATTCCCTGGGAAATGGTGCAAAAATAAGTTTTCTAAAACTCACCGGTATCTGAAGGTTCAGGTTCAGTTTGGTTCAGAATGGATGAAATAAAAACCAAAAAAGTTATAAATTCTATTCAATTTAATAAATCACAATCCATCAGTTCTCTCCAAAGCACAGATGAGTTCTAAAACACACACACACACGCACACGCACGCACGCACAGACACACACAGACACACACACACACGCAGAGCGCTGGCTGTGCTAACAGAGATAAGAGAACAGGCGGCTGATGGTGTTTAAGTAAAGCGTTTAGTCTTTAAATGTCTTAACTACAGCTTCACATCAGCATCTCTCTCTCTCACACACACACACACACACACACACTATTGCTGACACTGAGAGGGTCGTCATGGTAACAGCGATGGTGGAAACACTGAAGGCCTGACAACATGAGACGGCAAACACTCCTGACACATGCTTACGAAATACAGATCATCTCATATCCACACACAGCTTATATTCGTCTGAAGCTACTGGAGTTACTCTTATGTAGAATTAGATCTATTTCTATATATATATACGATTGATTCAACAGCAATCTTTAGGCAGAGTGAATCCCTCCAAAACATGTCCAGATCACGTTTAACATGAATAATAATAAATAATTAAACAAATGTTTCGGTTTTCAGATGTAATAAGATTTAATATATAATCAAAATATTTTTTAATTAGAATGTTACTTTTAAAAAAATTATATATATATATATATATATATATATATATATATATATATATATATATATATATATATATATATATATAAATTTAATTAAAACTTAACATTTTATTTAGATTATTGTCATGATAATTTAGCAAATTTTTATCTCAAAAAAGTCATTATTGTTTTTTCTTATTTTCTTAATTGTTATAATTTAAAAAATTACATTTCATTTAATTTATTTGCATGATAATTGAGCACATTTCCCTCTCAAATGGTCATTTCTGTAGTTCATTCTCTTTGCGTTCTTTCATTTCAGTTATCGTTAATCTCACTAAATTCTTCTTTTATTAATACAATGACATTTAAGCTTTGAATCGGTATAAAAGAATGGAAGCACAACCAAAACTATCAGGATGTGCATATATAATGTAAATTGTAATTTTTCACATAAAGTGAACTGAAGTTTTAAATGTGCTTAATGTTCATGAAAATAAAAAGTCATTAAATTATATTTTCTTTCATTTTTTTTTTTTTTGTCGTCAAACGTGAACTTGACAGACTTGATGAGATTCTCCCGCCAGCACAAAAGCGTATCAGTGTCCGACATAAAGACGTAAACCAATGTTCGTGATAAATGTTGGAGCGAAGCAGAAGTCCTGAGGTGCGTCTCGATTCTTCTCCAGAGGTTGTGATCCGCTTCGGCCGAGCTGGTGTTGAGGAACGCTTGCTTTCCTTGTTCGTCTTCTGCATTACCCAGAATTCCATGAGAAGAGCATTGGTGTGTTGTTTTATCACAACTGTTGGTGTTTGTTTAAAACTACTGAGCAAATGAAGCAGCCTGACTGTCAGAGAGAAAGTAGGAAAGAACATTTTAAGGGTTCATTAGTCCTAATTAACCTACATCCTTTACATTTTAATGCAAAAATAAATACTTTTTTTTTTATGATAATTTTTATTTTTTTTAACTTGTTTCTTCCTTTTGTGATGTGGCATAATGGGTCAAATTAAAGGTCATCAAGTGCCGACTTTGGTCTGGTTTGGGAATGTGTGGTCCTCGATAGAGACTGACACAAATACACACAACCAGCCAAAGTTGTTTCTAAATGAAGTAGTTTCTTCTCATCGAGGCTGCAGTTATTTGATCAAAATGGTCCAAAAATTCTGAAATATTATTCTAATTTAAAAACATGATTTTCTGTGTGAATCTGTGTTAAAGTGTAATTTATTTCTGTGATGCTCCGCTGTATTTTCAGCATCATTCCTCCAGTCTTCAGTGTCACATGATCTTCAGAAATCATTAAAATATTATGATATGTTGAAAACAGTCCAATATTTTTGTGGAAACTGACACATTTCATTTTTAGGATTGAACAGAAGGTTCAAAAGAACAGAATTTGTTTGATATCAATAGAAATCTTTTGTCACATTATAAATGTCTTTACTGTCACCTAATGTGTCCTTGATAAAAGTATTTATAGTCTACTAAACTTAAACTTTTTGAATAGTAATCAATGTCAGTTTTCTCAAAAATATGAAATCTTCAGCATTGATAATACATATAGAAAACAGCTGTTTTAAAATGTAATAATATTAATGTATTTTGACCAAATAAATGCAGCCAAAAACATCGAAATAACTTTATAATAAATGACTCTTCTAACATCAGTCTGTACAGGTTTGCTCTCACAAGACCTCTGTGCTCTTAATGTCACACTCAGATTCCATCGCGATCACAACTGCGTCAGTGGGTGGAGTCACCGAGGAGACAGGCCACGCCTCTTTTGTGTCCCCATCCGGTCTGGCTCTGGCGGAACAATCCGCACTATCGTGAAGGGCTTCACCCATTCCACTGGCCGACTCTGTCTGTAAGTGACCTTCTTCTTCTTCTTCTTCATCATCATCCTCTTCCTCAGGTTCTACGCGGCAGCGGCAGACCTCGATGCCGGAGTCGCCGGTCAGCCGTCGCTGCTGGAAGTGCGTTTGGTCCACATCCAAGTCGCTCACAGCGGAATCACGCCGCTCCGGTTCATTGGCTGGAGAAAAGAGAGCGGTTCTGGGCGGAGACTGAGGGGGCGGAGCCTGTACAGGCTCCTCCTTCTGAGCTGCGTTAATCTGCTGCTCGGTACGAACACCGAGCGGGTCAGACATGGAGAAGAGTTGAAGACACGATGAGGAGGTCGGTGGAGTCGGATGGCAAAGGCTGGTGATATTCTTCGAATTAGCGCCGTTTGCATCATTATTAGTACTTATAGTTTGTGATGCGTCTACTATTTCAGTAATGTTATCTGTGCTACTACTGGTGTTCTTCACTGGTATGTTGCCGCAATTGGAAGCCAGAGGGGAGGAGCTGGGAAGCTCCGCCTCCATGACCTCGGCTGTGCTTCGTGTTGGCGATTGGCCGCCTTCGTCGAGTGGCTGTATTGGAACGCACTCTGTGTGCATGACTACTGAGTGGGCGTGGCCAGGCTCGCTGAGGGAGGGCGAGGAGGCGTGGCTAGTATCAGTTTCATCCGTGAGTTGAGCCGAAGAGGGGGAGGAGCTACAGGGCGATGACGGACAGCAGGAGTCACAGGAGCAGCTGGTGTAGTTGTCAGAGCTCTGCGATGACAACATGTGACTCGGGCCGGGGTGGGCGGAGCCTCGTTGGTAGGCGACGGAGCTGTAGGGAGGGGGCGGGGTGCTGGGTTGGGCTGCTACTTCCTCATAGGACGGCAGTTTAAGTGTGGTGAGGAAACCTGCCAATGAGAACTCACGATTAATGATAGTTTGCATCTGTAGATTCAAGACTTAGTGTTGTGAGCAGTCTTTCTCTAAGTTTTTTTTTAATGTCCCATCACTAATATTGTATTTTTTTTTTTGTTTTAATATTCTAATAAAGATAAAAGCAATTGAGTAATTTGACCAAATAAGAGCTGTCTGTTAGGTGTGATTATGTTAAGAGTGTTCGTACTGAGGTCAAACATGGAGGACGGGTAACTACAAGCTCCTTGATAAGCCATGAGGTTGATCTCCCTCTGTCTCTGCTGTTGTTGAACGCGCTGCTTCGCCTGACGGTGTCGATACGCACAACAGCAGCTGAACAGGATGAGCACGCTCCACAGCAGCCAAAACCCTGGAACACACACCACATGCTCACCTTCATTTAGTCAAGCTACATTACATGAGCTTTGCTATTGCACGTTGTCGCCACACAAACCGAAGATATTCTGTGACGTTTCGTGCTGGTGCTGTAGACTGTATTTATGGCTTTACTTATTCAAATGGCAGTGAAAAAGTACTTTTTTATATATGATGATTTAAGCTGGTTGTTTTTAGTATGTCTCTTTTCCCCTATGCAGCACATTTGAATGTGTTTTATACATTGAGTTGAGTTGTATTTTAAACCAGCAGTTGAGCACAATGGGTGATTGACAGGTGAGCAGGTAAATTTACATGCAAAGAAAGATTTTAAAGTGTTTTTTCAGACTGGAAGGAGGAAAACATCCTAATTGCGCATGCACTTTATATATTTGTGTATGTAGATTTAAATTACAGAGCTTTAAAGAGTTTTATCTCCACTTCAGCAGCACTTACACACACCAAACTTAGCATTTTTATTCCTATTTATATTATAAAGGTTTTTACTGATGGCTTTGTTCATATATCAATCACTTGTGTTTATTTTGCACTTTATGTATTTACATAGATTTCTATTACAACACATATCTGTTGAGGCAACTTTCTCAAAAACAGTTTGTTTTCTACTTCAGCAGCACTTACATACACCACATTTTACAGTATTATTCCCAACTACATTCTGAAGGTTTTTAACGAGGGGTTTGTCAATATATCATTCACACAGAGTTTTATAACATATAATTTCTAAAACATGGAGGAAATTTGAAAAAAAAAATGGAAGACTTCAAGGAATAAAGAAAGTTGAAAATGGATTGGAATGACATGATGGTGAGTAAACAACATCATTTGCATTTTTAAGGAGTATTATAAGTTACAGGGGTGCACATATGTGGTCCACGGTAAACAAAAGTAAATATGCATAATATAAATATGTTCTGACGGCGCATTTGCGAACCGACATGATTGACAGCTGTTAATACACAATTAGATCACAAACTGTATTATATAAGCTTTATTTTCAACCTGAAACCATAAATCTACCGCTACAAATCACAATACAAAGCTGTGACATTCATCCACTGACGCGCTTTAATCAGCAGCGCTAAACCCGGAAGCGCGTATATTCAGTTGCCGGCAACCCGCCAAAATAAAAGTCTGCTGATTTTAAGTTTGAATATGATGAAAACGCTTTTGTTTATTTATTTTAAGGCGCTTTTTTTTCCAAATTGGGGAAAACATAAATACAAAGTAGTAGTAAATATTAGTATTTTATTTTTAAGTTATTTACTATAAAATAAATGCATTTGTATTTAATACTAGGACTGCTTTTTCTTTTATCACATATAATATCATCACACACTATTATTTAGTTTATTTACTATTATTTAATAAATAAAAAAATCCAAATAAATAAAATGCAATAATATTATAACTATTATTAATTCATGTTTTATAGCTGAAAAAATGATGTGCACCCCTGATTATAAGTGATGGTGTGTATATGTGCAGAGTGAACTGCTGGACTCACACCACAGCTCGTAGTAGTAGGTGCAGCAGCCCGTCTCCTGGCAGCAGTGTCCGGTCTGACAGAGGTAACCGCTGGCACTTTTGGTGCCCGGACAGTAGCGAGGGCTTCCCAGGAGAGGCAGTGTCCTTGAGCTGTGGTACTCCATGCCCTGCTGCAGGGCGTGACGCCACCGAAACACCCGCTGCTCCTCTTCCTCCAGAACTGCTGCTAGGGCCACACCGCCTGAGCCTTACAGGAGCAGATCAGGGCATGATCTTTAAACCACTGAAATCATGTACTTTAATACATGTTTCTGGCCTAACTGTGAGAGATTCAATCAATCATACAATAAAAAGTAAATGTCTAGAGTCTAAACCCTTATATGACGTTAGCATATTTCATATTCTGGCTATTTTTACCATGCTTTCAGCTACAGATAATCTAGCAAAGTATCTAAAACTAAAACCATTAAAACATTTTGCTGAAATAAACTGCTGAAAATATTAAGAATTTCAGAAAAGGAAGCATTTCTCATTGTCATCTAGGTTAAACTGATGTAAAATAACAAACTAGAAAAACACATTTATGGTAAACTTCACAATAAGGTACCATTTCTTAACATTGGTTTACTACTTAACACAAACTAAAAATGAAAAATACTTTTAAAAAACATGTTCATTTCAACACTAATACATCATTAAAACCAAAAGTTGTATGCATTAATATTATTTAATGGATCTGAGCTAACATGAACTAACAATTGCATTTTTACTTGTTAACGAAGATGAGTAAATACAGTAACAAATGCCTTGCT
Organism: Carassius gibelio; assembly: GCF_023724105.1. Taxonomy (NCBI): domain Eukaryota; kingdom Metazoa; phylum Chordata; class Actinopteri; order Cypriniformes; family Cyprinidae; genus Carassius; species Carassius gibelio. The sequence goes on from NC_068393.1 coordinate 24,675,295, forward strand.
CATTGTTAGTTAATGCACAACAAATATTAACTCACACGACCTTATAGTAAAGCATGACCAATTACATTTCTACAACTTTAACTCAAAATTAAAATAGAAAAATAGAAAGAGAAAAACTTGTTATTGTAGTGGCAAAAACAGGATTATTATTTGCAAGGGTCAAAGACAATTGAAACTAATTGAAACTAAATTACTTGCCACATTACTGCATTGAACATCACGGACATAAACACACATGTTTGTTAGTTCCTTTACCTGATGAAGGACACAGGTGTCCATATACGCTGTCAGGATCATCTGTAAATGAGAAGAGAAAACATAATTATCAACTCTAGCTGATATTAACATCCTTTTTATCTTCAACCCTGATCTTATAAACGTGAATGTCATCCTAAAGCGTGCACAGCAGCAGAGATGCACGCGACAGATTCTGTTATATGGTCTACTATGAACTTCAAACATTAATGCAATTGTTTCTGTTTGCATATGAAACGAATAAACGGGCCCAAGCTGATGCAGAAGACATAACATTAAGCTTTAGTAATGCTTTATGCACGCGCAGTAATAATAATCGCACAGCTCAGTTGCATCGAGGATGTAAATGCACCAACCGTAAAAACGCGATGCTTTGTGTTTTTGTAGCAGTCGGCCTGGAGTGAAGTCGCTGTGGGATCTGATTCGCTCATTTCTTCAGATTCTGCACCGAATGTCTCTCTCTCCATCATCCGCCATTTCCTCCCGGAGCTTCATCACGAGCGACGCACGAGCGAGCGAACCGCGCATTAAAAGCTTTGCTATTTACGTTCGCGTTACATTCAGATTCATAATCTCATCTGTACAACAGATGTCTGCAGACATAATATCAGGAGCGTTTATCGGATCTTACACTGATTGGCAGGAGGCGGAAGGATGCGGACCAATCAGAGCACACCTGCGTTTCTCCTAGCAACAGAAGAGGATGGTGAGACCTCAGATGCATGGAAATATTGTTTGTGAAATGTGTCCTTATAATATTTTACGTAGCTATGATAACATAAATATATATAAGTATATTTAATATCCATAAATTAAATGTATTTTATAGAAAGTAAAACAGCCATTTGAAATTGTTCCAAATTGTAATAGGTTTCATATAAACAAGCCCATTCAAATACGTATGTGCTAAAGGTTTTTGTATGTGGGATGTATATGTATATCCATCCTAAAAACCCACCAATATATACTGTTATAAAAATAAACATATATATATATATATATATATATATATATATATTTATTTATTTTATTTTATTTATTTTTTGCAAGATATGTATACAATATCGAGCATTGGCAGTGTAGCAATAATATAAAATGTTAAATTTTATATTTAATTTAACATTTTTGAGTATTTTAAACAAATAACTGAACAAAGATCAGCTGTTTTGTGGAAGTTTGTTTTAATACTGCCCTGGTTTCTGTTCCTCAAACATTACATAAGAGTGAGATGCAGATGAACAGATCAATTTACACACACTTTGGTTGAATGCATATGATTGGCTTGTACAATAAACACCTGGGATGAGCCACAGACAGGAAGTGATGTCATCAAGGGTGAGGTCCACAGAGGTTAGAGACTAAAACCGTGTCACCAAACCATGATACTGACCTGACAGAGAGAGAATCAGACCTGAACACACACTGATTGCAGTCATTGTCAAGAGAGATCACGAATGATAAAAAAAGTTATTCAATATAATTTCCACTGCACTTTTAATATATACATGTTGATGACTTTCACTGGTAATGGTAAAAATATAGACACTGATGAATCCGACCATTGGACAGTTAAAGCGAAAAGACATGTAGAAATATACCAATATAAGAGTCTGTTTGCATCTTTGTCATTAACGCTAAAACATTGAAAGCATTATTAAAGGTGCACTAACAAAGTAAAAAAAAGAAGGTTTCATCTGTCAGCCACTAGAAGGACTCATACAGACCTGTTTTATGAGTTTAATTTTGTTTATTTGAGTTGCATCACAGCTCTGTGAAATCAGTTTATTTACTGAGGAAAAAAAACAAAGTTTTGCATTGTTTTAGATTATATGTATGAAACATTTACAAAAAAAATGGTACGGTTTGCTTTGGTTTTCTATAGGCTATTATTCATTCATATATTACATTATTCTGCAACATTTTGTATGCCTATCCATATACAGCTATGATTCGCAAACCCCAAATTGACTCAAATGATTCGCGAACCCGCTTTGAACTCCCGAAATGACTCAAATGATTCGCAAACCCGCTTTGAACTCCCGAAATGACTCAAATGATTCGAGAACCCACTTTGAACTCCCGAACTGACTAAAATGATTCGAGATCCCCAAACTGACTCAAATGATTCGCGTACCCGCTCCGAACTCTCGAACTGATTCAAATGATTTGCTTACCCTCTCCGAACTCTCGAACTGAATCAAATGATTCGCGATCCCCAAACTGACTCAAATGATTCGCGAACCCGCTTTGAACTTCCAAACTGACTCAAATGATTCGCGAACCCGCTTTGAACTCCCGAACTGACTCAAATGATTCGCGAACCTGCTACGAACTCCCGAACTGATTCAAATGATTCACAATCCCCAAACTCACTCAAATGATTCGCGAACCCGCTTTGAACTCCTGAACTGACTCAAATGATTCGCGAATCTGCTTTGAACTCCCAAACTGACTCAAATGATTCGCGAATCTGCTTTGAACTCCCGAACTGACTCAAATGATTCGCGAATCTGCTTTGAACTCCCGAACTGACTCAAATGATTCACGAACCCGCTACAAACTCCCAAACTGACTCAAATGATTCGCGAGCCAGCTTTACACTCCCGAACTGATTCAAATTAAATTTAATTACTCAAACCACAAGAGTTTCATCATTTGTTTCTTTATTTAAAGATACCATGTCTCGTCTTTTTCAAGCAAAAGCAAAATACAGCTACTGAACAGTGAAATATTCATTTTCACAACAATAAACTAAATCATCTGTGAAGGAATGCATTTAAAAACATTGTGAATACAGAAAAACAAATCTTACAACAAAATATTGTTTCATAAATTCTAAAATTATAATATATGATGCATTTATTCAACTAGAAATGAATTAAAACAGCACATTTGTAAGAGATTGATCGCTTTGAACTTGTGACCTGAAATGCAATTATTTATTTAATATAAACTCGTAATTGATTTGATAAAATGATATGTTATACCTCAATGCATTTTATGATTTTAAATCCTAAAACAGTTGGGTCCAAATGTCTGAGACCACTAGTAAAAATATTTTGAATATATTTTTTTAAATTACAAAAGAATAAGATATTGGAGATCATCTGGAGCTTAAATAAATATAAATAAAACACAACAGCACGTTCTACTGTGCGTTACTTCAGAAACACTGCAGGGTGACAGTGTCAATTGTAAACAATTGCGAAGTATCTGTCCCTGAGTTTTCTAATCTAATTTCTAAACACATACAGTACAGGACAGCATGATCTCAGAGCGAGATTAATCCTCAGTCTTCACATTTATCGTTAACTGAGCTTCACCGTTACTTTAATTAGCATCCATGAAGTAAGGTCACATCACAGGATTCTCAGGGTTCACATGAAAACATGTCCAGGTCTTATTTCTATGAAGGATTAAAAAAAAAAGTAATTTTGACCTTTTTATCTTGCAATTCGGCAATTTTTTCTCAGAATTCTGAGGCTGAAACAAAAAACTATTGTCAGATTTAAACTCAGAATTGAAAAATATTAAATAAGTATTGTGAGATACAAACTCAGAATTACAAGATTTGAAGGCAGAATTTCACATTTTAAACCGAATTGTGCAAACTTAGAAATGCATGATTAAAACTCAGAATTACGAAATTAAAACTAAAAAAAAATTAAAAGAATTATGGGATTTAAAATCAAAATTGCATGATATAAACTCAGAATTACACGATTGAAACAGGATATTACATGATTCAAACTCAGGATTTAAAGATTTAAACTCAGAATTACGAAATGAAAACCCAGAATTACGCGATTGAAACAGGATTGCGCGATTTAAAATGAGAATTGCAAGATTTAAACTCAGAATTATGAATTTAAACTCAGAATTATGAATTTAAACTCAGAATTACGTGATTTAAACTCAGAATTGTGAGATTTAAAATCAGAATTGCATGATTCAAACTCAGAATTACCAAATGTAAACTCAGAATTACGTGATTTAAACTCAGGATTCCAAGATTTAAACTCAGAATTACGAAATGAAAACTCAGAATTACGCGATTGAAACAGGATTGCACGATTTAAAATCAGAATTGCAAGATTTAAACTCAGAATTATGAATTTAAACTCAGAATTACGTGATTTAAACTCAGAATTGTGAGATTTAAAATCAGAATTGCATGATTCAAACTCAGAATTACCAAATGTAAACTCAGAATTACGTGATTTAAACTCAGGATTTCAAGATTTAAACTCAGAATTACGAAATTAAAACTCAGAATTGCGATTTTAAAATCAGAATTGCAAGATTTAAACTCAGAATTATGAATTTAAACTCAGAATTATGAATTTAAACTCAGAATTACGTGATTTAAACCCAGAATTGTGAGATTTAAAATCAGAATTGCATGATTCAAACTCAGAATTACCAAATGTAAACTCAGATTTACGTGATTTAAACTCAGGATTGCAAGATTTAAACTCAGAATTACCAAATGTAAACTCAGAATATTGAGAGTTAAACTCTGAATAGCGAGATTAAAATACATAATTGCGAGATTTAAACTCAGAATTATGATATTTAACTCAGAATTGCAAGATTTAAATTTTAACTCACAAGATTTAAACTCCAGAATTGCGATATAAAAAGAATTGCGAAATTTAAACTCAGAACTGTGATATAAACTCAGTTTTGCGGTTATTCTTTATTGTAATTAAACGATACAGTGATTTAAAATAAATAAATAATTGAAATGATCTTAAAGGCAGTACAACAAATGATACAAATGATATATAAATAAATATTTCACAGTTTAAATAATCTTTTTGCATATCAGTCACGAGAACTGGGGTACTTATGATGATAAAATTGTGATATTCCTAAAAATCATTGTGGTATTCCTTTCATTTTCTTCTGATTTTTTTTTGGGGTGACCTGATGTGATGATGAAATTCCCTCTTTGTTCAAGCTGATCATATGTATTGCTGAGGTTTCTGGGTTTTGGAGGCTGAATTCGTGTTTTTGTGTTTCTCTGCAGAATCTCCGGGACACACGGCCGACGCTTCTGAAATGATGGACACACAGAAGAAAACAAGAAGAAAATGTAGAGTTACTGTAGAGTTACTGTTTCTTCTTCTCTCATGGAGTCAGATACAACACTGATAAACAGCGATGGAAAGATGAACTAACACAGAGATAATTCAATCTGTTCTGTTTTTTGTCTTTTACAGTTATGAAACGTGTACGCAACATGAGAATAAACTCACATATAGCAGACTGCAATTGCTTGTATAGTCTCAAGATGTCACTATTTTATTGTCCAGCTCTAATCTTAATAATTTAAGATATTAAGATATTATAAACATCATCATGATTTTCTGTAAAGCTGCTTTGAAACAGCTTGTAAGTAAAAATCAATATAACTCAGGATTAAGAGATAAAGGCCTATTCACACCAGTCATGCATTTATTTAAATAAAATATACTGTGTGTGTTTACTAAATTATTTCATTTGATATGAAAAGCAGTTATTTATCAAATGGGAATGTGAAATGCTATTATAGTTGTTATATATATATATATATATATATATATATATTGCATCATTTTGTTTTTTATATTTTCTGTTTTAAATTTAGCTAAAGTTTAATAATTTTATTGTGTGTTTTAGACAGTTTTCAAAATATATTTCTATTTAGTTTTTTTTTTTATTAAATCTATTTTAGTTTGAGTTATTTCTCTAACTTATCAGGAGAAATGCTGTCTTGAAAAAAATGCGGAAATAAAAAGTTTATTATATTTTAATTTATTTCAATTATTATTTCAAGTAACCAAACCCAGTGATATTTTGGTATCACTGTTATTCTTTTTAATATTCTGCTGAGTTTATATTTTAACCTTTTCATTTTAGTCAAAGTTTTAGTCATTTTATTGTCTTGTTTGGTTATTTTTACTACTTTTATATTAGTACTAAAATTAACAAAACCACACAATACCTAGAAAAAAATAAATATACTGTATATATATATATATATATACTGTATACTGTATATATATATATATATATATATATATATATATATATATATATATATATATATATATATATATATATATATATTATTTTTATTTTTTTATTATTATTATTATTATTTTATAGGTATTTTAGTATATCAAGTTACGTAAGCTTAAATTAGAAATGTTGTCTTGGCAAACAGCTGAAATATTTTAATCTTTTATTTCGGTTAAAGTCTCTTGTAGTTTCAGTTTTCATGTGCTGTAAAGATATTACAGCTATTATTATTATTATAACAGCTGTCCTTATTATTAACAGTAAACTTCTATGATTGATATTAAAGCCATTCCTGTATCATGCATCTTCAGCGTCTCTACTGTCAGATGGGGTTTATTTTGCACTGAATCATGTGTGTATTAGGCTGTTTGTGGACTTGTGTTTGTGCATGTTTTGCTCTTACTCTGTAGATTGGACAGTGCATGCTCCAAACCCTTCATCGATTTCACCTGATTGCTCCTGAATCTGGCCAAACCGAACTCCTGCGGGACGACAGACACTCATGGATGTTTACGTCAGTGTCTCATCATCTTTTCTCCTGCTGGTTGTTTCTGACGCGGGTCAGATTCAAACCCAGACGGTGAGAACAGCTGTGATCAGGTTTAACCATCGCTCAGCCGTGGTGTTACCTGAATGGGTCGGGAGAGACCGAACACTCCTGAAGAGACCCAGGCTTCTCTGGTGATCCGCGTCCAAACAGACCGGTCTCGCTCGCCCACGAACACACAGCGCTCCACCACACGCTGGTACACACACACACACACACACACACACACACACACACACACACACACATACACACACACACACACACGTCAGGTTACAAAACACACTGTCAGACGCAGGAAGCATCAGATCGGGAGTCTTTTATTCCAGTTTCATTGAGATGCTATTATAGCTTGTATACATATTTTAAATTATTTTTTAATATATATTTCACGTTTTCATTTTAACTTAACTTTAGTTTTAGTGATTTTTTAAATGTTTATATATAGATATATATATATATATAGCTTTTTATAATCTTTTATTTCTGTGTTTTACTACATTAAGTACAATAACTAAATGAAAATTTGAAATGTTGGCAGCTGAAATTAAATATCTGGGTTTAGTTATTTTATTACGTGTTTTTGTCATTTTTTATTTGTTTTAGTTTTTAAATGTTTTATTATTTATTTTTTATTTTAGTACATGAAGATAAGGTACATGAAAACTATAATTTGTGGCTTGGCAACTAATTGATTTATATATATATATATATATATATATATATATATATATATATATATATATATATATATATATATATATATATATTGTTTATGTCTGTTTTAGTTATTTTAATACATCTTACAAATGAAAAGAAAATAAGAAATGTTCCCTTGGAATCTAGCTATAATAAAATATATTCAATTAGTATGTAAAATATTAAATATAAATAAAATATGCAATTCATTTTAATCATTTTGTTGTGTGTCTTTACCAATTTTATTAGTTGTATTTATTTATTTTTATTTCAGTTTTAAGAATTTTTTGATCATCAAGTTAAATAAAATAAAATATTTAGTTTTTTTTATTTTATTATGTATTTTTGTCATTTTCATTTGTTTTAGTTCTTAAATATGTTTTTATTTTATTTTTTATTTTAGTATATGAAGTTAAAAGCTAAATGAAAATAAGAAACTATGACTTGGCAACTAGCTGAAATATATATTTCTTCGTGTTTATGTCAGTTTTAAGAAAATAAGAAATGTTGCCTTGGTATTTATCTTTTTTTATTTTATTTAGTTTAACCTGAAGTCCTAAAATAACTAAAACAAAATAAACTAATTAAAAAGAAATAATAAAAACGACATCTACATCTAATAAAAATGACAAAAACATTCAACAATGTGACTTGAACTCTAAAATTAAAACAGAAAATAATGTAAGATCTTATTTATATTTTAGAATAATTCAAATAAAATCCAAAAAATAAAAAACTATAACAGTATATCAATCATATGAGAATACCAGTATCATGTTCGAAGCGTGTTTCTAAAAACAGAGTAGATGTGGTTTACCATGAGTTTAGCGTGGTTTACGTTCCAGGTCAGCGTCGTGAGGCTTCTGTTTCCGAGGTCGACGACCGAATCCTCGATGATGTACACGGAGCGCGACAGATTTCCGGGGAAGACGCGCTCCGCCCATCGAGGGAGACGATTGGTCTTCGTCAGGAGCCGCCGGGTCAGGAGCAGGTTATCCGGCGTCACCTCGCGGAAAACTACGTCCTCCGTCAGAACATGAGTGCTGAGAGAAACACGTTCACAATCAAAAAAAACCACGGATCGATCAGACACATCTGGAGCATTGCGTCACGTGCTCTGCAGTGAATGGGTGCCGTCAGAATGAAAGTCCAAACAGCTGATAAAAACATCTTAATGCTGGATGTGTCTCATCTTTTGTCTTCTGGGGATTATTGTGATGTTTTTATCAGCTCTCATTCTGACGGCACCCATCCACCGCAGTGCGAGTGATGCAAAGACACGAGCTCACACCTGTATGGGTTTGGGTATCTCTGCCAGAAGGCCGTCAGCACCTGCTCCCATGAGCTCTTGATGTCCGTCTCGCTGAAGAAGTGCTTCCCGGTCATCACGAGCTCAGCAGAGCTCCACGGACAGAGTCCTGCTCAGGGAACATCAGAGATGACAAACTGTTCTCACTATTTTAATAACAATTAATTAGGATTAATTACATGCAAGAAGCACTAAACATAAAGCGAGTGCTTGTAGCTAATTAATATTACTCTGTATGTATGCTCTGTATGAGTTACACTGTAACAATGACTCTTTCAAATGAATTGTAACAATACTTTTTTGAACTTGCAGGAACTGTTACTTTTTGCGGGGGAAGAAAACTATGGTTGCCATGGTGATATTCTGAAATCGGAAGTGGTTTTAGCAGATAAAAGGGCCACACAGAAAACGCTAACACATAAACCTATGGCTCATTTTAAAGTTTATATGATGATAAAATAATGTTTAATGGCATTAGAGTTTATCTTCCGTGATCCGCTTTAGAGAAGAAACCGAGAAACGTAATAAATCTGATTGAAAATAAACTAAAGCTCTTAAATCCGTAGCTATGTGAGGTGTTTTTATTTTACAGCACTGTTATTGTCCGTTTGTTGAGCAAATCAAGCGGCGGACACGCGCGAGACACGAAACACGAATGATCCCGAGCAGACGCCGAGTGAACACGAACACATATAACACATATCACACGTTTTCTCGAGAAATTGTGGCACTTACTGTAATCCTGAAGCTCAGCGACATCCGCTGCATTTCCGCCTTCTGTGCGTGCACGCGCGCGCGCGGTTGTGTGTGTGAGCGGGGGCGCGCGTCAGAAGCACCAAAGAGCAGAATCAGCGACTATTATGCATTTCTCTGCATTTTCGCGCTCAGCAATGCTCTAAAGGACACAAATCGCCACTATTAACTAGTTGTTTATCAGCATTCATATTACAGCATATTAGCCGTTCATATTCTGCATGACCATATAATAGATCCCTTAATAAGCTACCTAAACTTAATAAACAATTAATAAGCAGCAAAGTAGCAGTGTACCGAGGCGAAAGTAGTAATTAATAGTTAGTTTAATAGTTAGAATTGGTCCCAAAATATTCCTATTTCATTTTTAAAATGTTTATTACATAATATTTATATGACCTTATAAATTATATTATATTATATTATATTATATTATATTATATTATATTATATTATATTATATTATATTATATTATATTATGGAAATATGCACCGAGGGGATATGAAATTACACATTCATAAACTCGTTATAATACAAATAAATATTAAATCCTATTTAAAACCACGTATTGTAGACAATATAATTAATTGTGTTTTATAATTGTGTGTGACTGCAGAACGTTATTGTTCAAGTGCAAGTATAAACTTTATGTTTCTGTTTGTTGCTGAAAAGCCATTGCTCAAACCATTGAATGTTCAATGAAAATAAACTAAAATCAGAGTCGAGGGAACTGATTTCATGAGATTAAACAAATTCAGATTATATTTGAGAATCTTAGATTAATTTATAAACTCGAATTTATATATATAGAGAGAGAGAGAGAGAGAGAGAGAGAGATAATCAAATTTTCTAGTTGCTATTTTTATTTCCACCACTAGATGGAGACTTGTTTCAACTTTTAAAACTACTCATTATATTAATCTTCTATATCTGAGTAATAAATCACATCCAGACTCTATAACCATCACACTTTCACTTCTACTGCTAGAAGCAGAAACTACTGATCTATTAACATCATACCACTCATTACAAATTAATGAGGAATTCTAAAGAAGATAATTCTCTCCTGATTCAGGAAACAACTTCAAATGTTTAATTGCTGATGTTGGCTTTACACTAGTAACAGTTGAAGCATGTGTGTGATGTATCAGAGCTGTGCTCGTGCCCAGGTGAAGGTCACATGTGCACCCTTCATCATCATCATCATCTTCATCTTCATCCTTCAGTCTGATTCTCATCACACTCTCTCAGTCCTCAGAGCAGCACCGAGCCGTCAGCATGAGATCTCACTGCATCTGTCTGGTAACACAACTCTCAGCCCGATGTGGAGATGTGGGAAGTAGTCTGGAGGTTATAATGAGTGTGTTGCTGTTTCAGGTGTGTTTTGTGCTGTGTGTGTTCGGATGGCATGATCTGGATAACAGTGAGTATGACTGCTGGCCACTGGACAGACCAGATGAACTCAACATGATCGACTGTGGAGGTGCGTCTTCTGCTCTACTGCTTCTCTGTAATGACTAGAACACTGGAAACAATTGAATTAGACACTAAATTATGAAGCAGCACATATCAAATAGTTATTTTTATTTTTTGCTAAATGCACAGTAATCTTTGTTTTTAGCTATTTAAAAAAAAATGTTTTACTAGTTTTAAAATTAAGATTGTAGCATGTTTTTGCTGAAGCTGGTATAAATACTCGAGAGTACTTAAAACTAGACACATTTTCTTTTTTTAATAAATATTGTTGCACAATATAACACATTACTGATTGATTTAATGATTTACTAATGATTATGGCGAATGATCATGTCCTGCGGCTTTGATTCATTATTATGATTATTATTATCAGTGGATAATTTTTTGTTGAAACTGTGTTAGATTTAATTTTTCAGGATTCACAGATGAATAGAGAATGAGTTCAAAAGAATAGCATTTACAGTTTAGAAATAGAAATCGTTTTTATAATTTATAAAATTTTTCAACATTGATAATAATTATTAATGTTTCTTGGTAAATCATATTATTCTGATTTCTGAAGATCACGTGACACTGAAGACTGGAGGAATGATGCTGAAAATACAGCGGAGCATCACAGAAATACATTACACTTTAACACAGATTCACACAGAAAAC
>NC_068393.1:24693040-24712373 GCF_023724105.1 Carassius gibelio
ACATAAAAGAAAGTAAAATAAAACAAGTATTAACTAAACAAAATCTCATGGAATTTATGAATGGAATGATTCAGTGATTCACTCAAGATTTACTTGTTTTATTCATGTGTGAATCAGTGTTTTTGAATGAATCTCTTGAATGAATGATTCAAATACAAATGCAATTATAACAGCCCCTTTTGACCAGCTAATAATAATAATAATAATAATAATAATAATAATAATAATAATAATAATAATAATAATAATAATAATAATGCACACAGAAACTGATAGGTGGAATTTACATTTAAATTCCACAATAGGTATCTGATTCCTGACCTTAAGTATCTGATTCTGGAATTGAAACTGATTTTCCATTCCCAACCTTAACTGTTGAGAAAGTAAGAGTGAAATTTGAACCGTACACATTGAGGGAACCAACTGTGTGAGTCATCTCTAAAACCTGTCGTTCACAGGAAAGCAGCTGGACTGGCAAAGACTCCTACTGTGTCTTTCCACTGCCACTCTGTCATGTCAATCAACCTGCATCATGTATTAAGTCCACTCTGCAAACAAACCAGTAATCCACATGCAAGTGTGTGTTACATGTGACTGTTGTGTAAATACATTGGCTCTAAAATGGCTCTAGACAGACAAGTTTACCCATAACATAATTGGCTCATCACTTCAGCCCATCTTCATTTCATGCTACCATTGTCAGTTTGCTCTTCCACAGCAGGGCACATCCTCGATGTTAGCGTTAATCTGAAGTACAACTGAACCTGCTGGAGGGAGGACGTGCCCAGAGGGACTGAAACCATGCCATGCCAAACTGTTGTGTGGGTCACGACTCAGTGCAGCACAGCTCTGGTACAACAGACACTTTCACTTAAATTGAAGTGCTTAGTGGGAGAACAAAAAAAAAAGGATGAGATACATTTATGTAAAACAGTGATTCTCATCTGCTTTTGCCTCAGGACCTAGAATTTCCATTGGACTTCAGATGGTAACCCAACAACACTACAAATACGCTTTATTAGATATCATAAATGCCCTCAAAACATTACATTGATTATCATTACCCTAAGCACAAGAAAGGGCATAATTTAATATAATATTTATTTAAATTATTAATATGACATTGATTAATATTACCCAAAGCACAACTACTTTATTATTATTATTATTATTATTATTATTATTATTATTATTATTATTATTATTATTATTATTTTGCTTACTTTAATTATTAACATAACAATTTGATAAATACAGAAGCATCATCAGAAATGTAACTTATATTAATAATAATAATAATAAAAAAATGCCCTAAGCACAACAACAACAACAACAACAATATACAGTGTGTGTGTGTATATACATATATATATATATATATATATATATATATATATATATATATATATATATATATATATATATATATATATATATATATATATATATATATATATATATATATATATATATATATATATTCAAAAACAGTCAATTACCAGCCTAACATTTAAAACAAACGTTAAACATTACCAATAGTCATATCACACAATTACAGGCAAATTTATTGTAGACTTTTATTGGAAGCATGGTCTTAAGCAACAAAAATATGTTTTCTTCCTCCCTTTTAGAGCCACTTTATTTTGTAATCCTAACGAGGCACGATTATATGGTTTGTTACATTTTATATTTTGCACCTAGCATTGTTTTCGGTCCCTGCTGTTTGTGACCCTATCAGACCAATCCTGACAGCCATTTTTGGGGTCATGACCCACCAGTTGAAAACCACTGATGTAGCAAATATATGCAATAGGATGCAAAATTAAATTAAAACAGAGACATTTCAAATCAGCTTCATCCTACACACTCCCAGCATGCACCAGAAAGAGAGAAGTATTAATGTCCTTCTTGCATGGTTTCATGACAGGGGACACCAAGAGCAATATGGAAATGAGTGCACGCTAATACTTGACTCACAGCCTGTGTTCCTGCTGTCTGAACGCATACACGTGAATTAATGCATCCACTTGCACACATATGGCAAAACCCCATCCATCACACTCTACATATGTACACATAAACTGCTATTGTTGAGCAAAGAGGTGATCTGCACGTAATGAGCCTTTCAAAATGACTCCCACTCTATTCCTCAGCATTACTCCTCTGTCTAACTAATGGAGAAATGCTCGGAGACCCAAGACTATGTTAAGGCATTTAGTCAGCCTTCAAACAGCGAGTGAGAGCAGTCAGTCAAGTCTTTGTTTTCCCCAGAGGTAAAAAGCTGTCTGAGAGGCTCCTGGGCATGGAGCGCAGCTGAGTGCTCAGAGTGTGGAAGGGAAAAGGAAGACAGCTCAGGCTCGCAGACAGACAGCCATGAAATGGGGGGAAAGTAATAGTCATAATACAGGGTTTATATGTTATCTCTGAGTGGGGAGTGTGTGTGTGTGTGTGTGCGTGTTGCTTCACAGTCAGCTACACTTGATGACAGCTAATTCACCATCCTACTGTGTATGAGCAATGGGCTGGGATTTTGAGGGGCCACACAAATCATGAGCTGAATTTGTTCTTCTAGCCTTTAAGTCTCTGAACTGAAGATGTATCAAAAACTTGCTAAACCACTGACAGCGGCTATAGTGCATGCTGGGAGAACACGTCAAGTTTTTGAAAGAACAATCATTTGTGAATTTCTATAGCGCTGATGAGAAATCCTGTCATCTGAAATGCTTGCAGCCTTCTGTGGTAATTAGAAATAACAGTCATTTGCACATTACTAACAGAACTTTGAAACTTGTCTTACATAAGAAATAATTTAAATATTCAAACTTGAAATGTAAAAAAATAAATAATAATAATGTATTCAACTATATATATATATATATATATATATATATATATATATATATATATATATATATACATATATATTCACACTAATAACTAGTTGCTTATTAGCATGTCTATTATTAACATATTAGCTGTTTATTTGTGCTTATAAAGTAAATATAATGCATGACATTCATAATCCTACCCAATACACTAAACTTAACAATAATAAGCAGCAAATAAGGAGATAATTCAGGCAAAAGTCATAGTAAATGGTTAGCTAATAGTGAGAATTGTACCCTAAAATAAAGTGTGACCATATATGTATATATATATATATATATATATATATATATATATATATATATATATATATATATATATATATATATATATATATATATATATATATATATATATATATATATATATATATATATATATATATATATATATATCCGCTATCAACATGTGTTTTATAATTACTAATAAACAGACACTATGTTAATAATGGCCATGCTAATAAGCAACTAGTTAATAGTGAGACTTGGTCCCAATAGTATTACAACAACAACAACAATAATATTCATAATGGTCAGACTTTATTATAAGGTCTAATTTTTACTATTTACATATCATTAACTATGGCTTTTTCTTCAAACTCCAAATTTGCAGCTAATTAATAGCTAGAAAGGCTGATGATGGGTGGGATTAGAGATGAAGAATATGGTCATGAAGAATATCTGCTTTATAAGTATGAATAAACAACAAACATTTTGATAATAGGCATGCAAATAAGCAACTAGTTAATAGTGAGAACTGGTCCCTATACTAAAGTAATACCATATTTCTACTGCTACCAATAATAATGGTGGTTTATTTTAAGGTCCAATTCTCGCTATTAACAAACCATTAACTATGACTTTTGCTTCAATAAAATAAAATGTGCTGCTTATTAATAGTTATTAAGGTAATTGTTAAGTTTAGGTATAGGTAGGATTAGGGATGTAGAATATGGTCATGCAAAATATGTGCATTATAACTACTAATAAACTACTACTAAGAAATTGTTAAAAAGATGCATTCTAATAAGCAAAGACTTAATAATGAGAATTGGTCCCTATACTAAAATGTTATAAATAATAATAATAATAATAATAATAATAACAATAATAATAATAATAATAATAATAATAATAATAATAATAATAATAATAATAATAATAATAATAATAGGACACATTGAAAGCAGCTCAGTATATAATACAATATGTTCTGATACAATATTTATTTGCTATGCGATAACATTAGAATTAGGCTGTCATGCATCACTGAATATTTGATTCACAAATAAATAAAAAACACTCATCACCACATGGCTGTTTAATATATGTCATCTTAGGAAAAGAAGAAGTAGTAGTTCCACATACTGTTACTGTGATATAATATTCTGGTCACATAGCACACCCATATTGTTAATTATACACCAATTAATCTCAATCTATCCTTTCATAGACTTCCACAAGACAAAAACAGGGGTGACCAATTAAAGCCGTGTGACTAAAAGGCCATGACTGGGTGATACTTCATGCTCATAATGACCACAGATGTTGGAGTCACTTCAGCTAAATGGAGATACACACTGGTGCCATGTGTGGAGGGGCCACTGGAAACATCTGGCATGGCAATATTTGTCAGTTTTGTGGAAATTGATTTGGTTGCAGACGGTGGACATAAAATGGCTGTAATACCCGAAGGCCGTTTATCAGCCTGACACCCAATCACGCAGGAGTCGTTTACCAATCATGATCTCAATTCTCCAGCCACTGACAGGGTTTTTAAGTTTTTGTGGTGGGTGGTAGGAGAATGAAAACCCTGCACAGACATCAAAAGCACACAAAGAGACTCTCACACACCACTGCAGACGGCACTGATTTCAATAATAAAAAATTGTGCCTTCATGAACACAGAGGTCAGTTTAAAAACACCTAAAACATGGGTTTTAGTTTTTATTTTTAAAAGTAGATTAGCTTTTAGTTAGGTAGTTTTCCCCTGTAAACAGTCTGTAAATGACAGATCTTCAGTCTTACATTTATTTGTAATTTGTGGGTTCATATTGTTTTTTTTTTTTTTTTTTCTGCAATCTAGCCACAAATTAAATTATGTGATGCAATATGTTCATCATTGTTTTCAATCTGTAGACTATATATACAGTGGGGGAAATATTTATTTGATCCCATGCTGATTTTGTACGTTTGCCCACTTACAAAGAAATGAAGGGTCTGTAATTTTTATGGTTATGTTTATTTTAAATGATAGAGACAGAAAAAAAAAAACACATTATATGAAGGTAAGAAACTGATTTTGCATTTCAGTGAGTGAAATAAGTATTTGATCCTCTACCAACCAACAAGAATTCTGGCTCCCACAGATTGGTTACATGCCCATGTGGAATACAGATTAGTTCTGTCACTTTAAGAGGTTACTCCTAATGTCAGCTCATTAGGTGAATAAGACACCTGTCCACACAATCTGTATCTTCCATTCCAACCTCTCCCACCACCATGGGCAAGACCAAAGAGCTGTCAATGGATGTCCGAGACAAGATTGTAGGTCTGCACAAGGCTTGAATGGGCTACAAGACCATCAGCAAGAAGCTAGGTGAGACGGAGACAACTGTTGGTGCGATTATTCGGAAATGGAAGAAATACAAAACAACCATCAATCGGCCTTGGTCTGGAGCTCCGTGCAAAAGATCTGACCTCATGGGATCAGCCCCGAACTACACTGGAGGAGCTTGTTGATGATCTTAAGGCAGTTGGGACCACTGTCACCAAGCAAAACATTGGTAACACACTACGCCGGACTGGACTGAAATCCTGCAGTGCCTGCAAGGTCCCCCTGCTCAAGAAGGCACATGTACAGGCCCATTTAAAGTTTGCTTAAGAACATATAATGATTCAGAGAAGGCTTGGGAGAAAGTGCTGTGGTCAGATGAGACCAAAATTGAGCTCTTTGGCATTAAGTTGACTCGCCGTGTTTGGAGGGAGAGAAATGCTGACTATGACCCCAAGAACACTATCCCTACGGTCAAGCACGGAGGTGGAAACATTATGCTTTGGGGCTTTGAGGTTTTTCTGCTAAGGGTACAGGACGACTTCACAGCATTGAGGGGAAAATTGTCGGGCCATGCACTGTAAAATCTTGGACAAGAACCTCCTTCCTTCAGCCAGAACACTCAAGACGGGTCATTGATGGGTCTTCCAGCATGACAATGATCTGAAACACACCGCCAAGGCAACAAAGGAGTAGCACAAGGAGAAGCATATTAAGGCCGTGGAGTGGTCTAGCAAGTCTCCAGTCCTCAGTCTCAGTCATATCTGTGGAGGGAGCTGAAACTTCAAGTTGCCAAATGACAGCCAAAAAACCTTTAGGATTTAGAGAGAATTGTAAAGAAGAGTGGATCAAAATCAGTCCTGAGATGTGTGCAAACCTGGTCACCAACTACAAAAAAACAACTTACCTCTGTGCTTGCCAACTAGGGTTTCTCCACCAAGGACTAAGTCATGTTTTGCTTTGGGGATCAAATATTTATTCCACTCACTAAAATGCAAAATCAATTTCTTCCCTTTATATAATGTATTTTTCTAGATTTTTTGGTTGGTATTCTGTCTCTATACTGTACATTAAAATAAACATAAAAATTACAGAACCTGTATTTAATTTGTTCTTGTTCATTTCCCTAAATTTAATGAAATATAAACTTTTATACTTATAACCATGTATACACACTCTCCATAAAGCCACTCTTCATAATTGTACAAATAATAATGCAGTCAGGAGATGGTGCATTTTTTTTTTGAAAAAAAAGTTTTACAACTTTTGCAGTATTTTAATCAAATAAATTTAGCCTTGGTGAGAATAATAGACTTTCACAAACTTTTGAATGGTTTTGTATGTTTAGGCTGTGTGTTACAATATAATATAGCAATGAGAGTAGTCGTGTTCTGCTGTGTGAACACTTAACACTAGTGTCTTCCATCTAGACAGTGGCATGGCTTACAGCCTTTCTCATTAACTCATAATGAACTATGACTCATCTCATGCATGAATAGTGAACTCCCTCTGCTTCAAAAGTGGTTAACCGGCCTATTAAGCCTATACCATGACACAATCTGCTGAGTCACATACAGCCATAATTATCCCAGCTTAAACATCAAAGATTTCTGATGTGGTGTGTGCATTTTTTAAGATATCATGACGTGCTACTGGTATTATTTTTTTTTGTTGTTGTTGTTTTTTTTTTTTTTTTTTTTTTTTTTTTTTTTTTTTTTTTTTTTACCAACAGCCACACAAAGAGAGATATATACACACACAATATATATATATATATATATATATATATATATATATATATATATATATATATATATATATATATATATATATATATATATATATATATATATATATATATATATTGGTACAAGGAACATGCTGCAAAGCAGAAACTACATTTAAAACTGTGTATTTAAGTATTTTAGCGTTTCATGAAAAACAAAGATTTTTAGACCAATGGGAAATTAAAAGTTGACTGCAGGATGCAAGGTCTGGTTGAAATGAGGATGAAGAACAGAAAGAGACGCCTCAAATCTGAACCAGCCAATGAAATCTCACAGATCAAAATGTATGTACTGTGAGGCAAGTGAGTAAACTGACTGAAGTTAGTGACTTTTTATTCTGGACTGTTCAGCTAGGTTGAGTTTGGGTGAAATTCATAGACCAAAGTGTGACAGAGGCCACATAAGGGCCAGAGTAGTTCTGGTCCACCCAGACTGACAGCTGGTCCACGTTGTCGTCAAAGCTGCCAGAACATACTAATAGTTTAGAGAGAGAAAGACAGACAGACTTTTTAAAAGTCTGGGGTTGTTAAGATTTTTTATAATGTTTTTGAAAGAAATCTTTCAAATTATGTAAAAATACAGTAAAACAGTAATGTTGTGAGATATTGCTAAATGTATACTACAGTAAATCAAAATATGTTCTAATGCCAGATTTATTTTTCTATGGATAATATTAGAATTTGGCTGTTGTGCATGATTAAATATTTTATTCATAAATAAACAAATAAATAAATAAAAAACAGCCATTACCATATCTGCTTAATATATATGTTTTTTAGGAAAAGAAGAAGAGGAAGAAGATGAACAACAAAAACAACAACTACATCAGAAAACTATTTCCACATACCTTTACTTTGATATAAAATTACTCCTCCTGCTCACATAGCCAACCCATCTCGTTAATTATATACCAGTTAATCTCAATATATCCTTCCATTGACTTATATTTTAAACTATTTAATGTATATTAAAATGTAATTCAGCAGCTATTATTTTAATTTTCAGTGTCACATGAACCATCAGAAATCATTCTAATATGCTGATTTGGCACTCAATGCACAGTTCTTCTTATTATCATTATTGAAACCAGTTGTGCTTTTTAATTTTTTTTTTTTTTTTTTTTTTTTTTGTGGAAACCATGATACAATTTTCTTTTTATCTTCAGAGTTATTCAATGAATATAGAGTTCAAAAGAACAACATTTATTTGAATTAGAAATCTTATATAAGTATTTTTAACATTATAAAACTATCTATTGGGACTTTTAATCAATGTAATGTATGCTTGCAAATATCTGCTTGCTAAGAGTTGTGCTGTTATTGTTATTGCAGTTAATTAGATTGTGTAGATGGGTCAAATATTGTCTAAAAACACTGTGTTAAGTGAAGGGCGGGGTCATTTATACTCAATTCAATTTGACAGCAGGCACAGAGGGTTTCAGATTTGACCAAGATTCACCCACTTGCAGATATTTGATTAAATCAAATGAGTATGGGTGTTACTGACAATGTGGTTAAAATTTTCAAAACTGACAGCAGTTAGAAATGTCTACCTTGAGATACTTGAAGTGGTCATGTAGTTGCAATATTTGTAAAGATAAATGGAGGACAAGAGACATAAATCGACTCTGACAGGTTACACTAAAACATGCCTGGCAAGGATAAGTGCTGATATTTCCTATCGAAAGCCTTGGATGTTACAGTAGAGAACTTAAATGAATGGTGAGATTCCGGATATTGAGGAGACGTGACAAATCCTGATCCCCCTCAAGAAACGAAATAAATAAAAGAATAAAGCATGCTGCTGAGTATTCAACTTCCTTCACGTCCAAAAGTGCCACTTCTTCAGTTATGAAATCTCACACTTTTGTCCACTATGGGCTTAAAGAAATTTCCCAAGTGTGTCACAAAGCAATTTCACACAACTGAGAAAGTCAAGATTCAAGTGCTACTGACAAATGTACTACTTCTACCCCCAAATAAATCCATGTCTAGCTCATTCACTCTACATTTTTTTAAACAAATATACCTGCAAAAATTTATTTAAATGAAATTAAAAGGGTCATATGACATTATTTTGTGTATTTGGTGTTATGCAACGTGTTTATGTTAAAATAATCCATATAATATACATTAATTTTGCTCCTCTATGCCCTGCCTTTAAGAAACACGTGAATGTTTACAAAAAGTACAATTCTAAAAAGCGAGGTGTGCCAGCTATCCAGTGTGTTGTGATTGGCTGAATACCTCGAACGTGTGTTTGTTATGCCCTTCACCATACAGTGATGCATGCAGTGATGATCATTATAAATGAGGCATTTGTTGCATCCAGTGGGGACATAATTACTGATTATAATGACTTATACAGTCTTTTTAAACGTTGTGTTGCGTGTATCGCTGCGTAAACATAAAACCATGTCTGTATTTGTGATCGGAGAAACAACAACCAACTAGCGCTACTTTACACTGCTCAAAACTTGCGTTTGAATCATCAGTGGGAAATTCTTTACATATTAAAACGTACTTACAGACTGTGAGTCAGAAGCGCCAGACTGTCCTTGCATAGTTGATATTGCCCCACTATATAGAAACAGACACCGACATTGTAGGCAACTCTCAAGGAAACAGTTCTCATCCTCCAGAAAATGTGCAGTACACATCTGAATATTTGAGTAGAACTGTTCTGGAACAGAGCTGTAAATACAACTCAATCACTGATGTCTAGTTGCCTCATCTTTTGGAAGGCCAAACAAAGTAGTTTCACTTTCACAACAAAACACACAGCGACTCCACAACATGGCGGCAGTGACAACAGCAAGAATAAAAGATACGCCTTCGTTTTTTTGTGTGTACATTTGAGCGGTGTTAATGCAAATCTTCCCACATCGTGACACAGACAAGTTGGAGGCATGTTAGAACGAGCTGTTTTAGGTAGGAGTGGTTGACTCTTAACTTATATAAAGAATCTCTCTTGCAACACTTCAAAGAGAAAGGAAAAATGTAAATTGCATCATACATGTATGACCCCTTTTATACTAATATTAACGCTTTCCCTGCCAGCATTTTTTTTAATTGCCATCCACTGCTAGTGATTTTGATGATTTTCACTCAAATTTGATGAACTCCAGTATATTTTACTGTATGAATATTTGAATATGCAATACACCAAAATAAAGATCAGAGCCTCTACTTTTAAGCAGAAAAAAAAACTGTTTTATTCTAGCTTAAAGCATTATAAACTCTTGAATGTAGTTATGTTTTATAAAAATGCATTATTTTGAGCAAGAAGCTGAGAAAATCACATTTTTGTCAGAAACTACATTTGACTAATATTCAGTACGATTATCAAAGCATAAATCCAGTAAATTCAGCTTTGCCATCACAGATCTAATTTTTACATAGTACTGTATTTACTGAATCAAGTACTGTAAATTCATCCTTGTTAAGCATAAGAGACTTAAGGGTAGGACTTTATTTTACAGTCCTGTTCCTCGTGTACATACTATGTACTTATTAAAGTAATTTCAATAACTATGTAATAACTAGGTACTAACCCTGAACCTACCCCAAAACCTAACCCTACCCCATGTAGTTACCTTGTATTACCAGAACTGTCTTAGATAAATACACTGTAAGTACACTATAAGTACATGTTAGTACACGTACTGTAAAATAAAGTGCAACCGACTTAAGTGTTATTAAAACTTAATTTTTCATTTTTAGTGCTTATGGGCTTCACTTTGTTTTAAAACTGATATACAGTTGAAGTGCACAGATGTGTAACTGATATTGCAATATGGCAAAAGGATAGTTTATGAATGTATGCATCAAGTTACACTCAGCAATTTAAGAGTTTTTACAAATTTAGATCAAGAATAGTCATTTTTTATGTACAGATCCCATGAATAGTTCATTAGACCCAAAAATGAACTGTGAACAAAAGTATTACATTTAGAAATGAAATGAGATTATAATGTATGACACTAAAACTTGAATTCCTGAATAGACAGCAACTGGAGTGAGTGCTCATTCTCACTCATCAGTTCCAGTTCTCAAATGAACTTTGGAATTGAACTTTATTCCAAAACTTCATCCCAACATCTGCTGCTGTCAGCCCTAGGATTTTATAGCTCAGTGGATATGTATGGATCAACAGCTTAATCTTAGACGAATCACTGGTTTACAGATAACATTTTGCTTTGAGCATGAGGCTTTTGGGTTCTAAGCCACTCCATCCAACATAATTCTGCATATTAATAAAACAAGCAGTGGTGGCATGTCTCTATCAACCCCACCCTAAATTGTGCTAGTATATGTGCATTTTATTCACAACCACAACACCTGATGTCTTGAAGACAGAAAAAAAACCATGGTAGAAATGGCAGGACAGACTGACAGTGAAGAAAAAGGGTGTTAACGAGAGAAAGACAAACAGACACACTGCATGTCGCCTCTAATTTAAATGACTAGAGCTGCAGAGAGGTCATGTGGCAACTACCACAGCATATCGCCTTAAGCCAATCTGGTATTTCTAACACACCTCTCTGTGTTCTAACCCAGCAGCTCCACAGCACCTAAAGCTTCATCCCAAGAGGCATCATTAAAGTCAAACAAACTCCCTAAATACTTTAGATTTCTCCCTTTTCACTACTTCCCCCTCCCTGTCTCCCTTTCTAACTCTCTCTCCACCTCTAATCCTCGCTCTTTACCTGCAAGCAGCTAGCGGTGCACAAACAGAGGTTAACTTATGCTCACAAGTCTGCAGTCAGACTCGCCCTATCTTTTATTTCTTCAGCCGAATTTCATCTCAGCTCCTTACGGAGGTCAGAGTTTTACACTGCGCTACCGCTCAAACTACCCGCAGATTCAGTCGCTCTTTTTTTACCAGCATGCATTCAAAGAATAAATCTGAGGCTGACATGAGGCTACTCATCGTAAAACTAGAAGTAAATGGACTGAGACTTCCATCCACAGTGATTGTCTACATTATCAATCAAATGTACTCTGCTGAAAAAAACTGCATATGAATACTAATCCATCCACTGAAGAAACTCAAAGAAATTGATTGATACACAAAGATGTAAGCCTGCCATCACCATCAATCAATGGTAATGGACTAACACGTGGCCTGTAGCATGAAGCGAGGTGAACAAACTCAAAGTTGCAGAGTAAGTTTTGAGTTGATAAAACTCAGTAAAGCTAACCTGGTGAAGATCAGATTCATATAAACCTTCTCTCCCAACTCAAAGTTTGAACCAAAGTTTGCGATTAACTCTGGAGCATGTGCACCTGAATGTGTGACACGTGCAGCAAACAGCAAAGCAATCATTTGGATCCATTTATCGCAAGAGTCAGCACTTTTCTTGTACATTTACTTTTACATTTCAATGCATTTACAAGGCAACAATAAACACTTCGGCAGCAGAAAGAAAATAAATCTCTATGCATTTTGAAAGTTGGATATATTTAAGCTTACACATTTAAATACAAAGCTTAAAATTAATTGCCACTTCATATAATAATTAAATTAATAAATGAATTATAAACAATTACAATTAATATAAGCATAATAAATAAGTAGCAGCAAAAGTCGGCCAATTTTGTATCTAAAATTCTTTGACTGTAAACTGCTTTAATTTGGAGTGAGAGATACGGAGGGCTGGCTTCATGGCATCAGATATATGTGATCATGGACCACAAAACCAGTCTAAATTCCGAAGCTGTCCATTGATGTATGGTTTATTAGAATTGGACAATATTTGGCCAAATTACAACTTTTTGAAAATCTGGAATCTGAGGGTGCAACAACATCTAAATACTGAGAAAATTGCCTTTGAATTTGTCCAAATGAATTCTTAGCAATGCATATTATTAATCTAAATTTAAGTTTTGATATATTTAAAGTAGGACATTTACAAAATATCTTCATGGAACATGAACTTTAATGATTTTTGGCATAAAAGAAAAATGTATAATTCTGACCAATACAAGTGTTTTTTTTTTTTTTTTTTTTTTTTTTTTTGGCTATTGCTACAAATATACCCCAGCAACTTAATACTGGTTTTGTGCTCCATGTATGTAATCCATATGAAATGTGCATTTCATGGCAAGTCTGCATCGTCAACTCATCTTTGCAGCAACACAGAAAACACCAGTTTATTACTAAACAATTAAATGACTCCTTGCATATTTTCGAACCAGCAGTCCAATCTGGGTTGAGCGAGACCCCACGAAATGAGAGAGCAGATCGGGGATATTCAGAAATGCGCTCTCCGATCACAAGCTCGGATCGGAACAAACCCGAGCCTCAATGTCTGCTGACCTTGCAGAAACATACAAATAGACATAGCCAGACTAGTATATTTTAGTACAAATTATGAGCTTACTGATGATTTTGTATAATTCTTGGACAAAATTATAATCTAAAAAGTTTTGCTGTTGTTTTTATTTATTTATTTTTTGCCTAGATAGTTTTGCCTACATTCGTAAGACCCAATGATGCTACGATGAGCATTTACTGCTTTTTAAAAATGCGGGTCAGGAAGCGGGTCGGGTAAAATATTTTATTTTTATTTTTTTGCGGTCCGAGTTGCGGGCGGGTTAGTTGAAAACATCGGTCGGGTGTGGGTTATTAATACATTGACCCACGCATCAATGGTAGCCATGTAGCACAAAGTACCATAGTGACGAAACCCACTCAAAACCAACCAATCTTCTTGAGCTCCAAAACTCAAACTAAACTTGCATTTACCTGGGTAAAAACTAATACCTGCTTCGTACTACAGGCCACAGTTTCACATGATCTTTCAGAAATAATTTGGCGCAAAATGATTATCCAATATTATTGATCAAACATTATTAGTATTATTAATATTATTACTTATTTGTGTTTCAAAAATAAATTAGAAAAACATGATATAATTCAGCCATAATATTTCCTTCCACAAAAATAGCCACAGAAGCTGAAATGGCATTAATCAGAAACAAACAAACTTATATGTATTTCTGCAGTGCTTTCGCAATATCTATTAAAGTATGTAAACAAACAACAAAAATAGTCTATCAGTGATCATCCTTTTCAGATAAACAGGCTGACAGGAAGAACATTTTTCTCTCAACTACAGGTTCATTCACTCTTGATGGATCTCCATCCTGACTTAATCTGCTCATGTCAATCTGTTACCTGAATCCAGGGCCATCTGTCATTCTCGGCTGCAGTCCAGGCGTTCACAAGACCCTTCTTATTCAGCCGGGCAAAGTAGGGGTACCATTTCTGGAGGCCGAAGAGAGCTCGGTGAGTGGAGGAGGCTGTTATCTGCTGGTTGGAGATGATTCCACCTTCCATGCCCAGTGGACCGGAACATTCTGCTCAATACACAATGACACGAATGGAAAGGTTAGATTTGAAGGATACAGAGAAAATGCAAGCATTGCTTAACTTTACAATCACAAGGTTTTGACAAGTGACAACAGCTTTCAGCACAAACTTATTATATGCATGTACATTTTTTTTATATTTTATGTGAAGGTGTCATATACTACTGGTCAAAAGTTTGGAATAACATATAGCAGTTCCCTTTCAGTCAGTCACTCGCGATGTCACGTTGATGACGGACGAAAATGGGGAGGTTTACATACGTGCCTCTGTGCTGTCTGTAATGTTTTCTTGGCCCATCCCAGAGTCTGCGTCCTTGTTAGAATCATTCTGGGAATCACTATCCTTGCTTGTATGCTCCTCCGAGAACTCTCCAATGGACAAAAATCTTCTATTACGAAAATGATTTCCTTTCATTTAGACTCTGAGCTGATTTCCAACATCCCACCTGGGGCCATGATTCCACCCGCAGGAATCACGTTTTGCATGTTGTTTTTATTAAGGGCAGTGCTGGCCTTGGTGTTCTCATTTTCAAAATACTAAAGCTCCTAACAAGCCACACTGTATGTGAACATGTTTCCATGCACTTCTAATTTTCATCTTTGAAAGGTGTGATTTATTTCTTCTCAAGATTGTCTTCCAAAAAGAGAGTTTTAGGGTTTTAGGCTCTTATTTTATAAAGTCAGCATGGTGTTTTCACGGGCTGCATGTCTGCGTGTGTTTAAATACCTATGTGAGAACATTTAATTGGAGAAGCATGAATTCCATGGAAATGTTAAGCAATTAGATATTCTACAGTGTCAGAGAAACTCTTGGTTCGAAACATCAATTTTAGCTCTTTTTGGCATCTTGCCTCAAATGCATCATCTCTTTCTCATCTGTCACCTATGCACACATGTTAAAATCTAATTGGGTGAACAACTTCCACCTACATTTTCATTAAAAGAACAGAGTAAAACTGAGAACAGAGAAATCTGAAAAAACCAAAACAATGCTTTAATATTTCCATTTGACTGTTTACATTTAGCTTAAATGTCTATAATAGGATGTTTTTAGCAACACATTTTTGTTTGTTTTACAAATTTGATCAAAAATATGGTAAAACAATAATATTCTAAAACATTATTGCAATTCTAATAATAATAATAATAATAGTCAATGTTGACATTGAAGACTAGAGTAATAAATAATATTTTGCTGAGATACAACTATTTGAAAATCTGGAATCTGAGGGTGCACAAAATCTAAATATTAAAATCGCCTTTAAAGTTGTCCAAATGAAGTTCTTAGCAATGCATATTATTAATAAAAAATTAGGTTTTAAAATATTTATGGCAGGAAATTCACAAAATATATTAATAAAACATTATCTTTAATTAATATCCTAATGATTTTTGGCATACAAGAAAAATCAATAAATTTGACCCACGCAATGTATTTTTGGCTATTGCTAAAAAATATACCTGTGCGATTTAGGGCCAGGTTTTGTGGTCCAGGGTCACACATACACATACATAAAAGGAAGTTGAAAGAACACCATTTATTTAAAATTTAAATATTTTGTAACAATATAGATGTATTTACTGTTAATTCAGTGCATCCTTGCTGAATTAAATAATTTCTTTCTTTCTTTCTTTCTTTCTTTCTTTCTTTCTTTCTTTCTTTCTTTCTTTCTTTCTATTTTTCTTTCTTTCTTTCTTTCTTTCTTTCTTTCTATCTTTCTTTCTTTCTTTCTTTCTTTCTTTCTTTCTTTCTTTCTTTCTTTCTTTCTTTCTTTCTTTCTAAAAAAAAGACCCCAGACGTTTGACCCCTAGTATACAGAACATGGTAAACCTATTTGTGCACTATAAACCAGCGTCTCTCTCTCTCTCTCTCTTGTCCCACTGGAATTACTAAAACACTCAGAGCATCTTTAGCTCTTACATCCTTACAACAAACATCCCTCTTTATGCTGCTTACAACTGAACCTTGTCCATTCCCATTCCAGCAATTAGTCACCCTTCTAACAAATCAATACCTGAATGCTGAATCATCATCCTTAACATGAACTTCCCCCAACCCTGGGAAAGAGAGGAGGTCTGTGTGTTTGTTCACTTAACATTGAAATGTGCAAAGACATTCCACCATTATTTCATGTGGTAAGCATTATGGGACTGATTCAATTATTCAAGCATTTGTTTTATTAATACATTCTATTAAAAAAATATATATATTAATATATAGGCTATTAATTATTATTTAAAAAATGTTGGTAAACAAACTTAATTTGCAATCATTTTAAAATGTAGTTATATTCTGAAAATAAAAACAGAGAAATACATCTGTTGTAAAAAAAAAATGAAGCTGATGAAATGAGCATGATGACACCTGGTGTCCGCCGTCTACTGCCTGTTCTGAATGCACAGCATCAACACACAACACGCCCTCATTTTCCACTCCATTTCTGTGTAATTTAACAATGTTGCTCGGGTTGCAACCCCACAGATACATCTATTAATATTTTTCAGGATCTATCTCCTCCCGCATAGCAAATACTTTCCTAGCATTGGACTGATTGTTTGGAGATGCATATAGGACACTGTGTTGATATACATCTTCAATTCAATTTGGGCTTTGACATTTCCAGTGCCTTTTCTTTACCCCAGGTGCTCAATACTAATATTTACCCAGGCTTGGCACTCTATAGCTCCCAATTGATTCATCTCAATTGCCTGGTGCTCTTTGAAGGAGTCAGAAGTTTCTGTTTTGCCTCATCCCTTTTTATCCCTCAATCACAAAGACAGTTTTGTGAGGAATCAAAGAACAGGCACATCACAAGAGTAAACTTATGACACCTACAGTCACAACAGATTTCGGTTCGCTGAGAATCTTTGGATTCAGAGTTCAATTATGTCAAAACAAAACAACTTAAAATGCATCCTCTCTCCTTTTCTCTCTCTCTACCTATCTCTCTTGCCATGTCTTTTTCATACCTTACAGATTTTCTTATTTTCCCAATTTGAACATCAAAGAGATGTGCTTCACAAATGCCATACAGATCTTTTATCATTGTGGATCTCTCGTTTCTCTGTGGGGTATTCATTTAAGCCCTGTGCAGACTGAAAGCACAACGGTAAAGGACTGAACTAATATAAAAGTGATTCCTCTGAGAAACAGCGCATAAGTTTTATCTTATTTTATCCGCTTAGTGGTTAAAAATCCGGTTACTTAGCTGCAGCTTATTGGTTCAAACCTCGGATGGGGGTTGGGGAATCATGCCAATCTTCAATCACCATTGTGTCTCTGTGTTATAAGCACATAACCCCATTGCCTGCAATAGAAAGTACCATAGATCGCTTCCATTTACTCACAAAAAAAAAAAAAAAAAAAACTATGACATTCATCTGTCCGTCCATCCATCCATTCATCTATCATCTGTCTATCTATCCATCTACTCATCTTTATATCTATCCATTCATCCTTCTGTCTGTCCATTAGGGGTGTAACGGTTCACAAAATTCACGGTTCGGTTCGATACGATACACTGATGTCACGGTTCGGTTCGGTTCGGTTCGATACGTTTTAGATACAGCAAAATGTAAAAACATCTCAACTTTTCAGAATGCCGCAAGCGCACCGCGGGTCATGTGACAAGAACCAACCAATCAGCTTCATCCTTTCCCGTAACAACGTTGAGAGCTCAGCCAAGATGAAGGATCAGCTGATCATAGTTGTATATGGATTGCAATTTTGAAATAAATTTAGTAGCAGAGCTACTGCAAGCGATTTTTAGAGCTGCAAATCCATTTATCCTTCGCTGAAATTTCCGCGTCTCATGGAGAGAGCACGTCATTGTTGCTTAGCAAAGACAGACGCCTCATGAGCGCTTCTGCCCGAGCGCTTTGGAAAGGAGGAGAAAGACGCGCTTAGCGTTTTCCATGCGTTTTTAGGCACGATATGTGAACGGCCCCTAAGGCGCTCGCTCACTCAGCACGCGCTGAAGGCTCGTTGCAAAATGTCGAATGCATTTAACAGACCAGAAATATAAGATCCTAAAATAACCAACAGGTCTGGTGTTTGGGTTGGATTCCCTGTAAGCTATAGTGTCTAAATGCTGCAGGGATAGTTTGCTGCGTGCATGTTTCTCCTTTTTTTTCGTCTTTTCCCAGATAGTACTGACGCATATATCCCAGATATTCCCGCTGGGGTTTTTTTTTTTTTTTTGTATTCCCGCTGGTGTACCCTGTCATGTTGCAGATGCGACATACCGTTGTTTTTTTATCCACCACTCTCTTGCCATCACCATTATAGCTTAAAGGGAATCCAAAGTGCACCCAAACACCAGACCTGTTGGTTATTGGAGGATCTTCTCATTTCTAGTCTGTTAAACGCATTGGCTATTTAGCAACGAGCCTTCAGCGCGTACTGAGTGAGCGAGCGCCTGCTGAGTAGCCTAACATAAACATATAAGATGGTGTTTTTTTCTTCTTCGGGAGTGTCAGGGGCGTTGCCTGTTACGTTGTTTGGGTTATTGGGCTACCTTGTTGAACGCATATCATTATATTTCTCTCTCTCTCTTTTTTTTTTTTTTTCAAATATAATTAAATACTCCAACGAACCGTTCGGTATACATAATGCGTACCGCGTACCGAACCGAAAGCGTCGTACCGAACGGTTCAATACGAATACGCGTATCGTTACACCCCTACTGTCCATCTATCCATCTAGCTGTCTGTCAGTCTATCCACCCATCC
>NC_068393.1:24712873-24715373 GCF_023724105.1 Carassius gibelio
CAAGTCAGGTGAGAATGAGATGAACACAACATCCTTCTTCTCCTCCTGCTCTTCCTCCTCTCCTCCTCCTTTACCACCTCCTTTACCACCTCCCCCTGCTCTTCCTCCTCCCCTTCTCCTCCTACTCCTCCTCCTTCTGCTCCTCCTCCTCCTCCTTTACCACCTCCCCCTGCTCTTCCTCCTCCCCTTCTCCTCCTACTCCTCCTCCTTCTGCTCCTCCTCCTCCTCCTTTTCCACCTCCCCCTGCTCTTCCTCCTCCTGCTCCTCCTCTTCCTCCTCCTTTACCACCTCCCCCTGCTCTTCCTCCTCCCCTTCTCCTCCTACTCCTCCTCCTTCTGCTCCTCCTCCTCCTCCTTTACCACCTCCCCCTGCTCTTCCTCCTCCCCTTCTCCTCCTACTCCTCCTCCTTCTGCTCCTCCTCCTCCTCCTTTACCACCTCCTCCTGCTCTTCCTCCTCCCTTTCTCCTCCTCCTCTTCCTTTACCACCTCCTCCTGCTCTTCCTCCTCTCCTCCTCCTTTACCACCTCCCCCTGCTCTTCCTCCTCTTCCTCCTCCTTTACCACCTCCCCCTGCTCTTCCTCCTCCCCTTCTCCTCCTACTCCTCCTCCTTCTGCTCCTCCTCCTCCTCCTTTACCACCTCCTCCTGCTCTTCCTCCACCCTTTCTCCTCCTCCTCTTCCTTTACCACCTCCCCCTGCTCTTCCTCATCCTGCTCCTCCTCTTCCTCCTCCTTTACCACCTCCCCCTGCTCTTCCTCCTCCCCTTCTCCTCCTACTCTTCCTCCTCCTGCTCCTCCT
Source organism: Carassius gibelio (assembly GCF_023724105.1). Lineage (NCBI taxonomy): Eukaryota > Metazoa > Chordata > Actinopteri > Cypriniformes > Cyprinidae > Carassius > Carassius gibelio. The sequence goes on from NC_068393.1 coordinate 24,713,670, forward strand.
CTTCCTCCTCCTTTACCACCTCCCCCTGCTCTTCCTCCTCCTTTTCTCCTCCTCCTCCTCCTCCTCCTTTACCACCTCATCCTGCTCTTCCTCCTCCCCTTCTCCTCCTACTCTTCCTCCTCCTGCTCTTCCTCCTCTCCTCCTCCTTTACCACCTCCCCCTGCTCTTCCTCCTCCTTTTCTCCTCCTCCTCCTCCTCCTCCTCCTCCTTTACCACCTCATCCTGCTCTTCCTCCTCCCCTTCTCCTCCTACTCTTCCTCCTCCCTTTCTCTTCCTGCTCCTCCTCCTCCTCCTTTACCACCTCCCCCTGCTTTTCCTCCTCCCTTTCTCCTCCTGCTCCTCCTCCTCCTCCTTTATCACCTCCCCCTGCTCTTCCTCCTCCTCTTCTCCTCCTGCTCCTCTTGCTCCTCCTCCTTTACCACCTCCTCCTGCTCTGCCTCCTCCTTTTCTCCTCCTCCTCCTTTACCACCTCATCCTGCTCTTCCTCCACCCTTTCTCCTCCTGCTCCTCCTCCTCCTCCTTTACCACCTCCCCCTGCTCTTCCTCCTCCCTTTCTCCGCCTGCTCCTCCTCCTTTATCACCTCCCCCTGCTCCTCCTCCTCCTCTCCTCCTCCTCCCCTTCTCCTCCTGTTCCTCCTCCTCCTTTACCACCTCCCCCTGCTCTTCCTCCTCCCCTTCTCCTCCTGCTCCACCTCATTTACCACCTCCTCCTGCTCCTCCTTCTCCTCTTTCTCCTTTACCACCTCCTCCTGCTCTTCCTCCTCGACTTCTGCTCCTCCTTCTACTCCTCTTCCTCTCTTCCTCCTCCTGATACTCTTTCTCTTTTTCTTCTTTTTTCCTTCTCCTCATCTTCCTCATCCTCTTCCTCCACCAACTCTTCCACCACCTCCTCCTGCTCCTCCTCCTCCTCCCCTTCTCCTCCTGATCCTCCTGATCCTCCTCCTCATCTTCCTCCTCCTCATCATCTTCCTCCTCCTCCTCCTCCACCACCTCCTCTTCCCCTTCTCTTCCTGATCCTCTTTCTCCTCTTCCTCCTCATCTTCATCTTCCTCCTCTACCAACTCCTCCTTCTCCTCTTCCTCCTCCTCCACCACCTCCTCCTTCTGGTCCTCCTTTTCCTCCACCTCCTCCTCATCTTCCTCATCCTCCTCCTCTTTCTATTCCACCTCCTACTCCTCCTCTTTCTCCTCCTCCTCCACCACCTCCTCCTCCTGGTCCTCCTTCTCCTTTTCCTCCTTCTCCTCCACCTCCACCTCCTTCATGCCGTCCTCCTCCTGCTCGTCTTCCTCCACCTCCTCCTCTTTCTCTCCCACCTTCTACTCCTCCTTCTCCTACTCCTCCTACTCTTCCTCACAATCATCATTGCAATCAACACATTTATGTTTGTCTTCAGGGAGTTGGATCATCCCAACCTCTGTAAGTTCTTTGGAGGTTGTGTGGAGGTTCCTAACGTTGCCATAATAACGGAGTACTGCCCTAAAGGAAGCCTGAATGATGTCCTGCTGAACGACGAGATACCCCTGAACTGGGGCTTCAGGTTCACACACATATACACACAGAACGTACACAGACACACACACACTCTCACACACACAGTGTTTGCGTCAATATCACAGCAGAGCAGTATTTTATTATCATTAAAATACTATTATAGTTTTTGTTTATATTTTTAATCCATATTTATTTTCTTCTAGTTTTAATTTT
>NC_068393.1:24720373-24735373 GCF_023724105.1 Carassius gibelio
TTATGCATTTGGCAGATGCTTATTTACCGTGCATTCAGGCTATATATGTGTTTTCTCTGGGAACTCAACCCACAATGCATCACCACTGAGCCACAGGAACATGAGTAAATGTGTGATAACTAAAGCATGTTTTAGGAAGAATGCATTGATTTTTATTTTTTATTTTTGCATTCTGGATCCGTTTTGAGCCAAATAATCTTTATTGCATAAAACACATGAAACTATGACGAATCTGATCAGCAACTTCTTGAATGTTATGTTATTATTGCATTAACCCCTTTTTTAATAGTTTTTTTTTTTTTTTGAAATTTTGAAAAATTACACACACACACACACACACACACACACACACACACACACACACACACATATATATATATATATATTTATTTGTGTGGGTGATTGATATTAGTGAGACATTTTTAGTATGAAATTCCTTTGCAAAAAAAAAATAAAATAAATAAAAAAATAAAGAAGAAAATAAAATAAAAAACAGATCCAAACAACATGAATGTTACTCTCTGAAAGGTTTTCAAATAAATTAATTTCACATGCATTATTTTTTTATTTTTATGCTGCAATTGTACACATTCATGTTCATTTCCAAACAAAATGCATAAAAAGAGTGTGAGATATGGGGGATTTTTTTTTTTACAAAACTAATACAAAAAGTATTACAAGAAATGCAACCTTTTTTATCATCTAAAAGTATAAAATGCATAAATATAGTCTATTTTTTTTTAAAGCGTTACTCTCCATGTATTATGAATGTTTGTGTGGGTCAGTGCTGACACTGTCTGGTGTGTCTCAGGGGAAGGGGGATATGGTGACGTACTGGCTGGAGGAGAAGCGCTCCACAGCTCCGGCTAAAGACGACAGGATCCCTGTGACACCGCAGGAGACACACACGGAGGATTACTCCAGGATCCCAGGAGTCCTCGGCGGATCCGACCTGCTGCGTGACCCCTGACCCCTGCGTGACCCCACAGAGCCACCACACACACAGCTCTGCTTCTGTTAGGATGCCGTGTCACTTTAGCTGTTCTGTGTTTGATCAGTCCGTGTTGAGACAGTGTTATAGATGTGAAACAGATGCGTTTAATGATGGTGACCGGCCACTCATGTTCTTTCAATGCTTTTATTCGTCAACGACGCATTAGATTGATCAAAGGTGACATTGGTGTTCATATTGTGCTGTGTTCAACATTGATAATAATCAGAGATTACAGTATATTTTATTGATCATAGATTGTGTTTTCACTCTAGTTTCTTTTGTTGGGTTTAGTAAATGCATGCATTCTCTCTCTTTCTCTTTGTGTTGCTCTATATTTTTCCTTTTCCATACAAGATCAGCCCAAAATGAAAAATATGAAAAAACTGTCAAAGCGATTGTAAAAAACTGTCAAACGTTGCATCTTGCACACACACACACACACACACAGATGAACAGTCTTTGGGTTACAGACAGAGTTTGGCCTCAGCTGATGATCTTAATAAGAAGTGTGTGTGTGTGTGTGTGTGTGTGTGTGAGACACGAGTGTGTCGACTGCAGCTGATGCACACACACTAAATCATCATACATCATATATAATGTGTGTTTATGCTGCAAAATAAACTAATAGCTCTAATATCTGACTATGTGTGAACTCATTTATAAATCTCTAGTTTTAGTGAAGGTGACAAACATCACACACACAGACCTCAGGACTACAGGTGCAGACACATACACACACACACACACACACACACTGATTGTAGATGTGGAAGAGACGAGAGCTTTTCTGAATAATCCGGCGTCTGAAGAGGCTCGCTAATGAAATGCGTGAGCGGCACACGAGCACAAAAGAGCCATTCACTCAATCATTTCATTAAGATCAGAGAGAACAGCAGACGCAGACACATCAAACACACACACACACACACACACACACACACAGCTCCGTTCACAAACAGGCTTCTCTCAAACCAAAACTACTGAAAAAGGACATCCGTTCACTCAAATAAAACAGAAACACTAGATTAAAAATGTTACAAATGTTGGGTTTAATTATAATATTGAACAAAAACTGAAATGGATATTAATTAAAGCCAAACAGGAAGAATAAACGGTTGATGAAAACCACTAAAAAACACCTTTTTTGTAAAACAAATCAAGTTTTATTTATGTTATGTTACTGAGGAAACATTTTCCACTTTACTCTGATGTACAAAAACAACAAACTGAAATAAAGATAATTTTAAAACATATGTAGGCACATAAAATACAGACAAACCACAAGAAAATGACACGCGCATAGTGTCCAAGCTCTCGTAGTGATGCTGTAATAACATCATTAATCTTACTTCATAATCTTATTGTGCATTTGTTTTGTGCAACTGCATTATCACTGGTTTGTGTGTGGAATATTCCAGGATCTCTGCTCTCTTTCGAGCCCTATGTAGTGTGCTTGAGCGGTTTCTAGTGCGCTACGCCATCTAGTGGCCTGAAAGTGTAGTCACACACACAGAGCAGTGTGAATGAAGCAGACACACAGACATCAGTCTTTATACAGAAGAAGTGTTTGTGAGGGGTTTGTGTCCTCAGCGTCTCGGCTCATGTTTGCTGAGCTTTACGTCTTGATCTTCTCTCGTTTCTCCAGCTCCCACTGTGCGGCGACTCGTGTGCCGTAGATGACGAAGCCCCACGAGAGCAGAACCAGCAGCAGAAGACCCTGCACACACACACACACACATCCATCAGTCTACACACAATCACAGGAATCAGATGTGCTAGAAAACACACTGCTGTTCAGTAGTTAGGGATCTGAGAGATGTGTCTCTTCCGCTCACCAAGCCTGTGTTTATTTGATCAGAAATACAGTAAAACCATGAAATATTATGACAATTTAAAATAGTTTTTTTTTTTTATGAGGACAGCTGTTAGACTGTAATTTATTTCTGTGATCAAAGATGAATTAATGAGTCTTTACATCACTTTTTTTATCAATTTAACACACTCTTGTTGAATAAAAGCATTCATTTCAAAAGAAAGAATGGCCCCAAACTGAAATAAATGCTGTTCTTTTGATCTTGCATTCATCAAATAATCCCAAAAAAGGGATTAAAGGTAAACAAATATTAACAGCACAACTGTAGGTGATATTGATAATAAATAATCATTTCTGAAGATCACGTGACACTGAAGACTGGAGGAACGATGACGAAAATCACAGAAATAAATTAAAGTTTAACAGAGATATTTTGAAATTGCGATAATTTCATAATTTTACTGTTTTTCTGTATTTCTGATCAAATAAATAAAACCGTGAAAACCATTGAATAATTTACCGATCTCAAACGTTTGAAAAGTAGTGTAGATTATCATAAATCTGAAATAACTTGATGCTGAATTGTAAACTTAAAAAGCTAAATCAAAATATATATACATTTAAAAATATTAATAACTACCATAATAGTATAAAAACAAAACAACAGCTAAATAGCACTGTGTCTCTTGTGAGTAAAGTAGAGTATAATGTGTTTCTGCTCATCGTGTGTGTGTTAAAGATCTCAAACTCACGATCGAGAAGATTCTGTCCAAACTGCGGCGGCTGACGCGCATCGCTTCGATTCGATTCTGTCTTTATTTCGATTTTAAAATTCGGATGAAACTCGGAGCAGCTCGTTAGCACGCTAAGCTTAGCATCGCACAGCGACCGGAAGCACACGACTGGTATCCAGGACGACGCCCGGAAGCCGTCACGTGTTTATCATTCTCCAGCTCAGACTGCGCGTTGTTATATTTTCCGTCGACAAATAAAGTTAAAACAGTGATTTAAAAATAAATTACCTAATATAAAACAACTAAATCAATGTTTATTATTTATACCCTACAAACAATATATTTGGATGAATTTGTTTGTTAAAAATTGTTATCCAAGCTGGATCTGCATTTGCTATTGTTTTTACTTTTTTATTTATTTTCAGTATATTCAGATACAAGTATGTTTAAATGTTTGGAAAGGAAAGAAAGAACATGCATTTATTTATTTATTTGGTATTTGTTTATTTAGTAACTAAAAATAAATGTCTTATTTATATTATTTATTTTTTTATTTAGTATGTATATGTGTATATGTATTTTAAAGAAAGAACATGAATGTTTATTTGTTTATTTAATGCATTGGTTACTTTTATTTGCTTATTCGTTAATTTTATTTTATTTATTTTCTGTATATTTTAATAAATGGCAGTTTATATGTCGTTAAGGATAGAAAAGAAAGAACATGCTTTTTATTTGTCTGTTTTAATTTTTTCTATAAATTTAATTTTTGTTTATATTTTAATTAATATATGTTTATATTTATAAAGAGATTATTATTTTAGAAAGTGATTTACTTTATTATTTATTTATTTTCTGAAGTTTTTATAAATAGATTTTTATATGTTGTTTAAAAAGAAGAAAGAGCATTAATTTTCTTTGCTTGTTTTTGTATTTATTTGAATTTTTGTTTATTATATTTAAATGAATACATGTTCATATTTTCAATAAAAATTAAAAGCATGAATTTATTAATTTGTTTTATTTCTGTTAATTTGTGTATTTATTTTTATTAACTGATTTATTTTCTATTATCTTTATATTTTAAAGAAAGAAGACAGAACATGCATTTAGATTTTTGTTTTCGGTATATTTTAATAAAACTATTTATGTTTTAAAGAAATAATAGTTTTTACAATTTTTTTAAAAATAATAATTATTATTATTATTATTATTATTATTATTATTATTATTATTATTATATTTTATTTGTTGTATTTTTCATTTGTTTATTTATTACTATTAATAGGTTTACTTTATCATTTATTGGTATATTATTTAATAAATACTATGTTTATATATATAAAAAAGAACACGCATGTGTTAATTTTCTATATTTATTTATTCTGCATTGTATTTATTTATTTTCATTCCATTAATCCAGCGGTGTAGTACCGCTCCAGGCCGTCACAGGGCGCGCGTGTCATGTGCGTGCGCGTGCCCGTGACGCCTACCGGAAGAGACGCTCTGCAGTGTGTTTTCTGCTCCTCAACAGCATTGCGAAACCTCTCCACTTCTATCGGTCTTTAAATGTAAATTTTCTCTTATTTTGTATTTTTATGGTGAAGGATGTGGCGCTGATGTAACACAGATGTGTTTGCAGTTTGGATGACCGCGTTTTTCCGCGCTTTTGTGATGTGTTGGCGATGATCAGGTGAGAAGCTGCCCCATAAACCAGACATTTGGTTTATTTATTTTTTTATCATATTTAGTGTCTTTATCCTTTTATTGTCTGCAGAGGTGTTTTATAATCGCTATTTTGACTCATAAAGGAAGGCAGGAGAGAGAGATAACCAATAATCATCGATCAAAACACGACAGACAGCTCGTCGCTGCTTTTTCCGAAACATTTCTAATATTTCCAGTCATTTTCTTCTGATATTTTCAGCGTAGTTCTCAGTATTACGGTTTTTATGCATTGTCGCTGTATTCAGAGATTCAAGAATGGATTTTTTTTTATTATTGTTGGAAATAAGTTGATTCGTTAAACAATGTACTATTGCTTACATTATAATAAATTGTTAAAGTTTGTTAAAATAATCATTTTTGATTGTTCAATTTGATTTAAACCGTTAAAACGTAATCTGAATGGTAAACAAAACAAAAAAAGATTCATATTTATAGGACCCTGTTTGTATTACACTAGTTTACACTAGTAACTTGCCGCTGTGTCTCATTCGTAATCTGATTTGGATAAAATGTAGTAAAGTCTAATGAACCTGACACTAGATATTACGAATATGCTTTTAATATATACAAATATGCATAAATGTAAAGGATATCTAACAAGCCGATGTTTCGTGTGTTGTAGATGATGGCGCCTTCTAAGATGAAGTTGCGTTCGAGGACGAGAGACAGTGCTGGGAAATCTTCTCAACGTTTATTAGCCAACGCTTCGCCTGATTCCAAATGCCCCATCTGCCTCGACCGCTTCAAAAACGTGGCGTCGCTGGACCGCTGCCTGCATCAGTTCTGTTTCCGCTGCATCCACGAGTGGTCCAAGAACAAAGCCGAGTGTCCGCTCTGTAAGCAGCGCTTCCACTCCATATTCCACTCCGTCAAAGGGGAAAACGACTTTAAGGAGTTCGTGGTGCGGCCTCCGGAGAACGGTGCGCCTGCGAACACCGATCCACCTGAGCGTGTGCTCCGCCCTCGAGTCCTCAGACGCAGAGAGAGGCGGAGCCACAGAGCGCAAACCCCCGGCCCTACTACGTCGCCTCCACTGGAAGATGACATCATGTTCGACGGCCTGATGGATGCAGCGGCGCTCGCACAGAACCAAGACATGCTGCGATTAACAGTGCGCAGACATGGGCGGGGCGAGGGGCGGAGCCTGCGGCGCTTGTGCGACCAAGACGTTGTCGCATTCCGCCGCGCACTTTACAGGACTGGCATACGCGTGCGTAACTCAGGAGACGCTGGCATGCGAAGGGACATTTCCGCATCTTTTTTGCGACAAAACCCTGGCTGTCTTCGACGACTGTTGCCTTGGCTACAGCGGGAACTCACCGTTTTGTACGGTTCACACGGCTCACTGGTGAACATCGTGCAGAACATCATCATCTCGCGCATCATGAACTACAACATGGAGGACATGGCCATCCGAGACGAGCTCCGCCCCTTCCTGCTGGCACGCACCGACCACTTCCTGCATGAGCTGGTGAGCTTCGCCCGCTCCACCCTTAATATGGAGGAGTACGACCAGCAGGCCGTTTACGACTGTCCCGCGCCCAGCTACGAGGAGGGCAGTAGCTCGGACCTTACTGTTATCGCCATCTCCGAGGTGAGACACGCATCACTTTACATTTAGTAACGACTAACTGTTTCTGAATTTCATGTAGTTTTCTATGACTACGTTCTATTTTCTGTTCAATGAAGGGTCATTCCTTCTCAAGTGGTCGAAAAAATTGGTTGCTTGGCCATTTTTTTTTTGGAATGAATAACTTGATCAGGGCCGTGTGAAATCTGTTTTATTCCACCCCCCCCACCCCCCACCCCCCCAAATTAATTTTTTTTCCAAAAATAATTTTTCCAAATTCTGTTTTAAGGGTTAAATTTAAATAAAAAAAGAGCGTCTAATTGATTAAAATACAATTTAAGTTTATAACCATTTATTTAAAGTTTTATGAAGATTTAAACTTTATGTCCCAATGAAATCCATTTTATAATTAGTTTTTATTTTTATTTACATGGGATTCCATTTTAATGGTTTAATTACATTTTAATGTTCATAAAGAATGTCTAATCGATTTAATTTATTAATTAAATTTATTAAGCTGCTAATTTGTTTAATTATTTATAGTCGGAGAGTGAACCAACTCCAGCAGACTAATGTTAGTGTAATCTATTAAATAAATATATAAAATACTTTTAATATGACTAAATTTGTATTTAACATAATTTAATGCATTGCATGCACATCTGCACTTTATGATGGGAGAATCCATGAGAAAGCATAATTCGGTCTATAAACATGCATTGAACAGCAAAACACGATAACTCCTCTAAACCTCTCCGATAGGCCATTGCATTTGTAAACTCAACGGAATTGTCTCTGATTGGTTATAATGTGCAACACTGTAAAAACACAGAAAAATAAATATGATGTAAAAAATAAGCCCTAATATTAATGAGCTAGTATTACCAACCTGATATATAATAATAATCGTCAAAGGCATTCTCTATCTCCGAGTTTCATCGATACATGATACTATCGTCTATCATCACAACTAGGGATGTCAAATTTCGATTATTTCCATGATCGATCGTCGTTTAAATTAACGATCAATTAATCGATTAATCGTTAACCATAATACTGCAAAATGCGTCTATTGCAGGCACGCAGTCAGCGGTATGACAGGATGTGCAAAAGCCACACACACACACACACACAAAACGCTTTCTCACTTGAATTAAAGAGGTTTTAGTCTGAATAAAATGCTAGTAGCAGGATTATAAAATGAATAGATGCGATTATGATCATTTGATAAAATGAAGAGAGCGCGCCATACTTTTGAGGTCATTTTACTTTGTTGATAGTTTCCAATCCCGCACGGAGAACGCTGAACGCACCTCTTTAAATGGTTTTGTGGTGCTCGTTGTTGTATTTTAAAGCACAATTGCAATGTTTTCAACTGACATTATTGTATTTAAAATAAAATTATCCGAAATGTGGAGCGCGTGTGACTGCGCTGCACATTAAGTGAACTACATCGGCGCTGCTGCACCAAAACACAGTTACTCACATTAATTTGATCCTGCTGGATTCTGTCCTAGAAAATGCAGATTTTTAAAAATCCAGCATACAGCGCATTAGATCGTGACAGTGCATGCGTGCAGACAAGGATGAGCGAGCGCGGCTTTGGCTAGATTTATTTGGAGGTTATTGCTCATGTCTCATTCGGCACTTCACGAGTTCACCCTTACATCTAATCTGAAGGCAAATAGTAGGCATATTTTGGCGTGCTGTCCTGGGGGAGGGGTCCGGGCCCGGAGCATAGCCCGAACCCAAATAACTCCCCCTATCCCTAATTTGGGATAAATAGATTAGAAGTGAGGAGTTGGGGTGGAGGAGGGTTGCCGAAAAACTGTCGTGGGACAGGAGGTAGGAAGACTGGATATATATACGCTTGCGTGCTATTTAAGATTATTAGCTAAACGAGATGCACCTGTGCCAAATTGGATGATTATCTGATCGTGCTTCTCCCGAACTTTGTTAATAAAACCACATAAAACGAAATGTTTCCATATTCGCAATGTATTTGAATGTTAAACTATTATTTATAATGTAAACTAGGCTTGTACTTAACACGCATTCGCATATAGACAGAAAAGATGATCCTCTTCATATGAGCAAAAACGTCCTTGGCATAACAGCAGAGTGGACCGGTATACTACGGTCTATTTAAACTGACCAGTGTAACCTTTTAATGTTTAGTTGACTATTTTATTTTGATAATGAACAGACTGCGATGTAAGTTTGAATCGCTAGAATATACGTGTGCAGCAGGCTCCGGCGCGATCGAAACAGCTGAGACATTAAAAAAATATATATTTTCTGCAAAAGTGTTTACTTTCATTTGTGCACACTCACAATACAAACAGAAGATTTGTGCTCTTGTAAAATAAAGCAAACAAACAGAATGCGTTGTCATCCTTTTTTTTTTTTTTTTTTTGTGAACTTATGGAGCGCCCACACTTCTGTTTTAAATCCGTTAATCTTAATTATTTAAGTCGGATATATTTCGCATAGCCTATTTAAAAAAAAAAAAAAAAAAAAAAAAAAAAAAAACATGAAAACAAATTGTTATTTTTATGTTGGGCCTATTACTTAGTAGGCTATACATTTTCCTTAAAGCATCCCATTTTGTCCCAGGGCTTAGAACCTGTGCCCTAGTCAGGTCCATGCAGAAACTTGTGAACGATGCTCGGCGTCACCGTTTAGTGACAGCAGTGAATGCTCCAGGAATGTGTCGGTCACAGCGCCTATTAATCGCTGTTTTGAATCCAGCAATTATTTATTTAGAAATTATAAGATCTGATTATGACAAGTGTGGTATAAAAGATTTGTTTATTAGAGGAATAATAGGTTAACTGGAAAATGTTAGATCGCGACCATGCTTTTGGACCCCATAGTCTTCATTTACGCGGCTTTGTTCTGGTTTGCCGGTTGGTCACGAATTTGCACAAATTCAGTATATTTAGGCATTGTTTCTTTTCCTAAATCTTCATAGTCTAACCCTCTAATTTCCCAGGTTTATTTTATTATCTTTCGCTTTTAATAACTGTTTTCGCATCTCTTACTGTGGTAAACATGGGAAGGGAAATTAAAGATTTCATGAATTAAGAATTTGTTCGATTTATTAATTTGTTCCCTTATTTCACTTAAATCATGGGTTATTTAGGGAACAAAATTAATGAAACATGGACAATTGCCACATTAATAATTCGTAGGAATGAATTAACAAGTTGTAGGAATGAATAGACTACCTGTCCTGTCACTGTGTCCCGCAGCCCTGCAAAGCGCACGATATAAAACAGTTATCTGATGAAATGATTAGTAACTACGTTTCTATTGCATTTAATGTTGAAGAACTTTTATGTTGTTTCTATTTTAATGTACTTTAAAGTTTAAATCACATTAAAAGCTTAATTTGTACATTGTGAATCAATGATGATGCTTTTATATATCGTCACCGTCACTCACAGCCGCTCGCACGTGTTGAGTGCGCATGAGCCGCACGCAGCCCAACATTGAATCGGTTAACCGACCATCGATAGCCTTAATCGATTGCATCTCTTATCGACAATTAATCGATCATCGATTAATCGTTGACATCCCTAATCACAACCCTAATCCAAGTCTTCATTGTTGTCATTTCTCACAGGATGATGATGATAATGATAGTGAGGACAATGTCACGGAGAATCCCTCTGCTGTCCAGGAACGCCTTGCATCCGTTGCCACAGCAAGTGGAGCGGATAGTTTGCCAAGTCAGTCCGCGTGGGATGATGAGACGCCTGGTCCGTCCTATTCAACCCTCCTCCCCTCTTCCAGCCTATCACAGGGTGAGGGGGCGGAGCCAAGCTCAAGCACAGCCCCTCCCCTCAGTGCCCTCAACACGACTGACCCTGTGGCAAGTGTCGGCGTGTCAGCCAGACCGGATGAAGATGATATAGAGGAAGAGTGCCTAATTGTGGGATACGTGAAACCGATGGCTGAACGGACCCCTGAACTTGTTCAGCTCTCCTCAGATTCATCTGAAGAAGAGCAAGAGCCAGCCGCCACCGAGACAGCGGCCTCAGTAATGAAATCAGAGGAATTCCAAGTGCAGCTCCCGTCACAGTCCCACATGAACCCAATTAGTCCTAATTCCTTCCCAAGCCCTGCTCCCTTGTGCAGTCCACAGCATTTACTTCCGGATGGAGTCAGGTCACCGAGTAAAGAACAAGAGGCCAACTACTTGTCCTTCCATGGTCACCAGTCCAAAGATGGTTCACAGTCACATTCACATGATGACTCCAGCTTCAGAGGTAACCAGAGGCACAGAAGTCATCGGCGCTCTGGCAGCAAAGAGAAGGACAAGAGTTCAGATCAATCACGGCCAGTCAAGACCCCAGATTGCTCGCCAAGCCAAACACGGAGCTGGACACAAAGCCCAACGGTGTCCATTTGGAGTGGCAGCCCCGCATCTAAGTCACACAGTAGTGGCTGCTCTCCTTCTCAAAACAACAGCGACAGAAGTGGAGAGCATTCGCGCCATTCAAGAGAGAAATTCTCGCACTCTCCTTCCTACTCAAAAAGGAGAAAAAACAAGGAAAGGAGGATTAGGTCTCCTGACTCACCTGATTCGTTCCTTGGCTCTCACCATCCCTGTGAGGCAAAGCATTGTCGTAAACGCTGTAGGCGGTCGGTCAGCAGCAGTAGCGCTGATTTGCACTCTGAAAGATCCTGCATGGACAAACCCAGTGGTAAACGCAAGTACAAAACCCGGCACTTGGAGCGAGCAGCCCAGCGGCGGCACAAGGAGAGAACCACAACCAAGGAAAAAAAGCGGAACCGAGAACGGCGACCCAGCAGGGAACGATCTCCAAGTGTGGAGATCATCTACGAACAAAGGGCGCCTGACACAGACTGGATCCAGCGGAGGAAGAAGAAGCACCGGAAGCGAAGGAGGGAACTGCGTTCTCCCACTGTGATCACGATAGATAGTGACAGCGACCGTACCATCGACTGTCTGGACCGCGTCTTGGATGTTTTAGACCACACCGCTGCTGATACTGAGCAAAGGGTTGCGAGTCCTGAGCAAGATTCCATCCAGAATGCAAGTTGTACCTTGGACTCTTCAAATCCTCTCTCTGAGCCATCGAGTCCCGTAGGCCGCAGTGACCCAACCACTGAACGCACACTAAACCTAGACAACTGTGTGGTGAATGTAGTCGACAACAGTAGTTCTGACTGCTCCCGAAATATAAGTGAAGGTAGCCACGAAGAGTTTATGTCCGACCCTTTCACAGGGGCCTCGATGATAACAACCCCACCTTCGGACATGAGGCTGCTGGAAACCATACTGCAAGATCTTGTGGATTTCCTACCGGGGACAGAGTAGGAAATGGGGCAGAGTCCTCCCGGCCAACGGGAACCCAGTTCTAGCCAACCAAAAGACCAATCAGTGATGAGAGGAGATGGCAAAAATTTTGAGAATGAGAACACCGATGGCGACCAACACTGCTAACTAAAACTAAAATAGACTTTTTCTTACAGACAAAAGCTTGTCTGATGCTTATCTGAATCGCTCGGTCTCTAGACGTTTTTATAAACTCATTTAAAGTTTGTATTATTGCTGGAAATGGATGCTTTGGAAACATTAAGATAATGTTTTTTGTCAATTTGAACATCATTATTATTATTCATGTTGTATTTATAGTCATAGTGATCCTTTTCCTTGAATCTGGTGCTTAATCACTGTGCCACAACTCAACGACGATCATGTCTGGATGGCAACTCTTTTCCACTATCCATAACCCTAGAAGAAACAAATGCATGGGAGTTACTATCTAGACTAGTGGTTCTCCGCTTGTTTGCTTCAAGACCGAGATTGTTTGACAAGGAAATATATAGGAAATGTTATTTTGCTATCTTAAACTCTCAGAAAAAAATGTGCTAAACTTGTATCTTTAGATGTAAAACAGATTGTCACTGGGGCAGTCCCAGTACCTTAAAGGTGACGTATCATGAAAATTTTACTTTTCCAGGTTTTAAGTGCTATGAACAGGTCCCCGGTGCATCTACCAACCAAGGAAACGTGAAAACGATTAACCCAGTAACTTTGTTGTGGTAAGCCTTTTTCTGCGAGGCTCTGAAAAATCGAGCATGTCTGATTTCGCTCCCTTAGTTATTACCACTAAAAGTACTAATATGTGACTTCTAGGGGTAAATAAAGTACATAGTTGCCCAAGCTATTTTACCTCTAAAGGGAAAATTTTGCAGGTTTTTCTGATTGTGTACAAAATTATGCCGTTATTTGCATTTAGCATTGTTTCTTCCTCTTCTGATACCTGTGACCGATTCTGAATCATGACCCACCGGATGAGAACCACTGATCATTCATTATTCAGCCCCATTGAGCTTGGAGAACTGTGTCTTTGTTAAACTCAGGGAACAGGTGACGCCTCCATTCCTCCGTTGCACAGTATGTGTGAATGTGCTGGTGCGTGTGGGACTATAGGGACACCCTGGAGATATAATAATTCACGGATCATGTCTACTGAACACACATCAAGCCTTCTTTACAACAGCTGTCTGTCATGTCAGCCAAAAATCAATAAATGCATTTAATAGATGTATAATAGTATCTGAAATTTTTTTTCTTTATGAACCACAGCATTAGGTCTTTGTGACCTTATCAAGACCCTTAGTTCTAACCAGTTGGGATGTGATGAACCCTGTGTCTTCCAGGTAATGGTTTAAACTTCTATAGTGACCTCTATTGACCCAGTATATTTTTACACACTCTTCACACTTTCCAGGCTTTTAACTTGATTAGCAGTAGTATTTCTTTTCTGTATTCTAATGGATTTTTTGTTTCTCTACCCAGACGCCAAGATTATTCAACGTCTTTTGGAGATTACTGGGCAGATAAGGAGTCCACCATTGTCATGTCGTCCACATATTTCCAGTGGTCTGTTTGTTCCTGAAGGGCACTGTTAAACAGTGTTAGAAAGATTAATGGGTCCCAGTACGTGTCCCTGAGGAACTCCACATGAGGGATGTTCCCAATCAGACAGATATCCCTGATAACGCACTCTTTGATGACAATTAGACTTTGAATTACAAATCCATGGAATGAGGCTAGGTCTCACTCCAAGATTCAGGAGGCACTGAACTGGTAATATGTGGTCTACTCTACAGGATTGACAACCTTGTCGAAGTCTTTGTGATTAATGTGCACACTGGGCCGGGAGATTTGTGACCGTTAAAGGATTAGTTCACTTCAAGAATAAAAACTCCTGAAGATTTACTCACCCCCATGTCATCCAAGATCCCATTGTCTTTCTGTCTTCAGTCGCCAAGAAATAAAAGTTTTTGAGGAAAACATTACAGGCTTTTCCTCCATATAATGAACTTCAGTGGCAACCATTTTTTGCATGTTTGCTTTGTAAACACTGGGTCGGCGCTTTTGTCTACATCATGCGTGACCTTTCCAACGTAATGATGTAATGCGTGAAGTCCAGCTAGTGCAAGACGAACATTTGTGTTTAAAAAGCATTTAAATGTTTATTATTTTAAGAAAATGAGTGAGAATTTCTCCAGATAAGACCCGTATTCCTCAGTCCCCATTGAACTCCAATAGCATGAAGTCTTGGAATGGTTTCCTTAAAAACCTTCATTTCTTTGTGACTGAAGACTGTGCAGAGTTTGTTATCCAAACAGATATCCAGGATTCTGCGATGATTAAAATTTCAGATTATGTTTAGGCCAATGTGTAAGTATTTAGTAGATGAGCCTAATAAATGCTCAATGAGTTCTTGCTGATGTAATGATTGTGATGGTGAATACAGTACACACATCAATGTCTGGACACTTTTAAAGTGCAATGCAACTCATCCACTTCATCGTGTGGTTAAAAATAAAGGGTATCCATAAATACCCAAATAGATCCTCAGGGATGTAGGGGGTAAACCAAGTCTTGGAAATTGCAGCTACATCCACATGATTTTCCACCAAAATGGCTTGAAATACATAAATCCTGTTTACAAGACACCCGGGTTTCACCATAGAATATTTCAATATAGGTTCTTTTCCCACCATTTTCAAAAGCAATGCTGCAAAATGTTCCCGCTTAGTATATAACAAAATTAAACTTCAGAAGCCCAAGTGGATGCTTGCTCCAAAGAAAGATTTTTATCGGATTACAGGA
>NC_068393.1:24740373-24755373 GCF_023724105.1 Carassius gibelio
CTGGAGGAATGATGCTGAAAATACAGCGGAGCATCACAGAAATACATTACACTTTAACACAGATTCACACAGAAAACAGCTGATTTAAATTAGAATAATATTTCAGAATTCTAACTGTATTAAATGCATCTGTCTAATAAATGCACCCTTAGTGAGCTTGAGCGACTCTTTTCAGAAACATTGAACCATTAGGATGATTCCAGCTGTAGATGACGGTGTGTGTGTGTGTGTGTGTGTGTGTGTGTTGTGATCTGCAGGGTGACGGGGATGTGTGGTGATATGGACCATGTGCCCGTGCACTGCCTCATAGAGAATAATGATATTGTGGTGATGACGGCTCAGATCCTGGTGAACGCGCTGCAGAGCGCTGACGTGACGTCTCTGGAGATGCTGTCACTCATCCTGTTCGACGAGTGTCACAACACGACCGGAAAACACCCCTACAACAACATCATGACCCGCTACCTGGACACCAAACTCTCCAGCGGCACACACTTACTGCCACAGGTGCACCGCACTCCATTATAATCCACAACCTCTTCTGTTCTCTTCGGTTCTGTTGTTCTATTATATTATATATTCTGTTATTTTCATTCTATTCTATTCTGGTCTATTTTATTCTATTATTCTATTCTGTTCTATTTCATTCTATTCTCTGCTTTTCTATTTTATTCTATTCTGTTCAATTTTATTCTATTATTCTATTTTGTTCTATTTCATTCTATTCTACTCTGTTTTTTTATTCTATTCTGTTCTATTCTATTGTGTTCTGTTTTTTATTCTATTCTGTTGTTATATTTTATTTTATTCTATTATGTTGGTCTGTTTTATTCTATTCTGTGCTTTTTTTGTTCTATTTAATTCTATTCTATTCTGTTCTGTTGTTCTCTTTTATTCTATTATATCCGGTTCTATGTTATTCTATTCTATTCTGTCCTGTTCTATTCTGTTCTGTTTTATTTAATTCTATTCTATTCTGTTCTGTTGTTCTCTTTTATTCTATTATATTCATTCTATGTTATTCTATTCTATCCTGTACTGTTCTATTTTATTTAATTCTATTCTATTCTATTTAATTCTATCCTGTTCTGTTTTTTGTTCTCTTTTATTATATTATAACAGGTTCTATGTTATTCTATTCTATCCTGTTCTATTTTATTTTATTTTATTCTATTCTGTTGTTCTCTTTTATTTTATTATATTTGGTTCTATGTTATTCTATTCTATTCTATCCTGTTCTATTTTATTTAATTCTATTCTATTCTGTTGTTCTCTTTTATTTTATTATATTTGGTTCTATGTTATTCTATTCTATTCTGTCCTGTTCTATTTTATTATGTTCTATTTTATATTGTTCTATTTTTTTTATTCTGTTCTGTTGTTGTATTCTGTTCTATTATTATATCCTGTTATATTTCATTCTATTCTGTTCTATTTATTTTTATTGTATTCTGTTCTGGTCTATTTTATTGTATTCTGTTGTTCTATTTTATTCTATTTTTTATTTTTATTTTATTCTATTATCATATTCTGTTCTATTTCATTCTATTTTGTTCTATTTCTTTTTATTCTATTCTGTTCTATTATATTATACTCGGTTGTTATTATTTTTTTCTATTCTGTTATTCTATTCTATTCTGTCCTGTTCTATTTTATTCTGTTATATTATGTTCTGTTTTGTTGTTATATTTTATTCTATTATATTCTTTTGGTCTATTTTTATTTAAATTCTTTTTTTTTTATCTTTACTTTTCTTTTCTTTTTTTATCACCCAGTATATTGTTTTACCCAGTCCTGGTTTGTTCTATTTTTACATTAATTATTGTATTATAGTTAATTATTTTTATTTTATGTAGGGGCGCAGATCCTATCTTATCAAATCCTTTTTTATTATTTTATTTATTTATTTATCTTTTTTATCAACCATTATTTAGTCTTATTCAGTCCTGTTTTGTTCTCTTTTTTTATTTTATTTCCACACTGTTGTCTTATCCTGTTTTGTTCTATTTCTACATTCATTACTTTACCTCTTCCGAACTGCTTGGCCTATGTAGCTATGTAGTTGTCTTTTCTATAATTGCTATATCCAGTTGTATTCTGTTCTTTTCTTATATCCGTGTCCTGATTGGTTTACTCTCAGATTGTGGGCCTGACCGCGTCGGTCGGCATCGGTTCATTCAAGAACGGACTGGAGGCAGAGAACAACATCTTACAGCTCTGTGCCAACCTGGACACCAGGGTCATCACCACAGTCACCCAGCACAAGGATGAGCTCAAGTCATACGTGCACACGCCTGAGAAAAGTCAGCAAAATACAGTACACACATACGACATTAGCTACGACACGTGATTATTAATGCCATGTGTGTGTGTGTGTGTGTCAGTGTTTTTTGAGGTTCAACAGTGCACGAGTCACCCCTTCATCAGAATAATCAAAAACATCATGAGTAACATCGAGCAGCTGGCGCAGAAGACCTTCAACATCGGTACGCAGTCCACACCTGCACACACACGCTGTACACACACACACACACACACACTAACACACACGTGTCCGTCTCTCTCTCAGAGAACCTGTCGAACATCCAGAACCGCGAGTACGGCTCGCAGAAATATGAGCAATGGATCGTCTCTGTTCAAAAGAGCTGCAAAGTCTTACAGATGAAGAACGCAGACGAGGAGAGACGCATCTGCAGAGATCTCTACAACTACACTGAACACCTGCGGGTGAGAGAGAGAGAGAGAGAAAATATTGTTCATGATGCCTAGTATTTCAAATGATTTGATTGCAAAATCAGTGATTTGATCAAACATCATATGATCGGGTTCTGTGATGCTCTCATCTCCCTCAGAAATATAACGATGCTCTGATCATTAATGAAGACGCGCGGACTAAAGATGCGCTGGATTATCTGGACGCGTTCTTTGATCAGGTCCGAAACGCCGGCTACGGCGAGACCGAGAGGAAGCTGACCGCGCTCTACGACTGTAAGAATCCTCCTCTCACTGAGCTCACAGACAGACGCACATCACACGTGTGTTTCGAGTCTGAGTGTGTGTGTGTGTGTGAGACGCAGGTCAGCGGCCGCAGTTACTGCGTCTGGCCACCGAGGGGGAGCAGAACCCTAAACTCGATGAGCTGAAGTTCATCCTGGAGGAAGAATACCACAATAACGATCAGACGCGCACCGTCATGTTCGTCAAGACACGAGCCCTCGCCGACGTGAGTCTGACCTCTGTGACCTGACATCTGCATGCTTCTTCAAACCTGTTTTAGGATTCACCTGTGTGTGTTTGTGCACCTTTATAAATAAGGCCATGAAGAAATGGATCGACGAGACTGATTCCCTGAAGTTCCTGAAGCCTGGAGTCCTGATTGGAAAAGGACGGAAATCCAACTTTACTGGATCAGGTGGGAATCCAAACATTCCTGTGCAAAATGGACTGACGCAGTGCTTGGGATTAGTTTTGCAGACAAATTTACATAATAAAAATAAAATTTGGAATTAAAAAGCAGAGCTGGAATAAAAGCTCAAAGGTTTAATGTTTGAAAATGACAAAACTGTATTGTAATTTTACAGTTGTGCTATAATATAATAATAAAATAAATAATACTAATAATTTTATTTATGTTACAAATTTTTTATTAAGTTCTTATAATCATGCATTATTTTTTCATATTGTTTATTTGGTTAAATTAAACATTTATTAATGATAATAATATTTTTATTTTACAGTACAATTATTATTATTATTATTTTAAATGCATATTGAAATAAAATTATATTTTCTGGCCAAAAAAACAGGCACGGCAAGTCTTGAGCTTTTATTTATAAAAACAAAAATAGAAAAAGAAAAGAAAGGGATATCACAATTTTTGTCAGAACAATTGCAATTAGATTATTTTCTAAAAGTAGCCCTACGAAATAGTTTTTAGTTAAATTTCTATTGTGGTTGTTAATATTTTGATTTAAATTGTTTTCTTTATTTTTTCTATATGTTTTTATTTACGTTAAAAAAAATGTTTATGTAGTTTTAATTTATTTTTATTAATTTATGTATTTTTTTTTTATAATGGATTTTTTAAATGGTTTTCAGTCCGAATTGATGTGCGTTTGTGTTGTTGTGCTGCAGGAATGACTCCGAACAATCAGAGAGGGATTCTGGAATCCTTTAAGAGCTCTGATCAGAGCAAGATGCTCATCGCCACATCGGTCGCTGATGAAGGCATCGATATCCCACAGTGCAACTTGGTTCTGATGTATGAATATGTGGGAAACGTGGTAAAGATGGTGCAAGTTCGAGGTAACAAACATATGCACATGCTTTTACACACATATAAACACACACACACACACACTCCCTCTGATGCATAAATGTGTGTGTGTGTGTGTGTGTGTGCAGGTCGTGGTCGAGCGGAGGGCAGCCGGTGTTTCCTGATCTCCAGTAATAAGGAGCGCATTGCGAAGGAGAAAATAAACATGTTTAAGGAGAAGATGGTGGAGGAGGCCATCGAGCAGCTGCAGAGCCGCCCCGCCGACCTCAGAAACAAGGTTCTGCACTTCCACCGCATGTTTTAAACATCAGTGCATCTCTGCTGTGTGGCAGCACTAGACTGTACGAACATGTATGTGTGTGTGTTCAGGTGGACATGTTCCAGAGGGAAGACAAAGCCCGGAGGGATCACATCAGTGCCAGTCCCGAAAAACCCAAAACCCAGGGCAGTTACGAGCTCCTCTGCTGCAAGTGCAAGAGGTTTGCATGCAGGAGTGACGACATCAGAGTCGTGCAGGTATCACCTTCATAATTTAATACCCAAACCCTTAAAAACTTCAAGTTTTTAAACTACTTCAAACTTAAAAATACTTAAGCTTGTAACGTAAAGCTTTTCAAATTACTTAAATCTTAAAAAATTACTTAAAACGTTCAAAACTCAAGCATTTCAATCTGATTCCAATTTAAAAATACTTAAATTCTTCTAACTTTAGGCTTTTCAAACTACTTCAAACTTAATAAATAGATAAATCCATCAAATTTCTAACTTTTTAAAATGCTGTGAACTTAAAAAATACTTAAAACCTACAAAGTTAAACCTATTATACTACTTTGAAGTTAAAAATACTTAACTGTCAAACTTCTATCTTTTCAAACAACTGCCAACTTCAAATTAAAAACTTAAGAATTTCAAGCTTTTTAAACTACTTCGAACTTAAAAATATTTTAACCATTCAAACTTCTAGCTTTTCCCACTATTTAGAATTTACAAATATTTAACCTGCAAGATTTTCAAACTCCTTAAAACATAACAAATACTTAAAACCTTCAAACTTCAAGCTTTTAAAACTACTTCAAACTTGAAAGTACTTAACCTTCAAACTTTAAGCTTTTCAAATTACTTCAAACTTAATAAATAAATGAAACCATCAAATGTCAAGGTTTTTAAATGACTTTTTAAACTACTTACTTATTAAAATACTTAACCTGCAAGCTTTTCGAACTCCTTAAAACATAAATATACCACAATTTTTCAAGATTTTAAACTACTTCAAACTTGAAAGTACTTCACTTTTTAAACTTTAAGCTTTTCAGACCACTTCAAACTTAAAAATTCTTAACTTTCAAACTTCAATCTTTTTAAAACTTAAAAATATTTTACATTTTTAAACTTCTATCTTTTCAAACTACTCAACTGTCAAGCTTCCCCCACTTTTTCAAATTTAAAAACACTTAACCTGCATGCTTTTCAAACTACTTAAAACATAAACATACTTTAAACCTTCAAACTTAAAAATACTGAAATCCTTCAAGCTTTTAAACTACTTCAAACTCGAAAGTACTTAACCTTCAAACTTTAAGCTTTTCAAATTGCATAAAACTTAAAACATTTAAACTTTAAGCATTTTAATCTGATTCCAATTTAAAAATACTTAAATTACTCAAACTTTAAGATTTTCAAACTACTTCAAACTTAATAAATACATAAAATCATCAAATGTCAAGCTTTTAAAGACTTGAAACTTTGAAATATTAAAAACTTAAAAATGTCAAGCTTTTTAAACTACTTCGTACTTAAAAAATACTTACAACCTACAAACTTAAAGATTTAAAACTACTTCAAACTTAAAAATAATTAACTGTCAAACTTCTTTCTTTTATAAACAACTTCAAACTTATGAATTTCAAGCTTTTTAAACTACTTTGAACTTAAAAATATTTTACACATTCAAACTTCTAGCTTTTCAAACTACTTAACTTAAAATGACTTAAAACAATCAAACTTCTAGTTTTTCAGTCTGCTTAAAATTTAACATTTAAAAATACTTGACTGTCAAGCTTGTCAAGCTTTTCAAACTACTTAAAGCGTAAAAATACCAAAATCCTTCAAACTCCAAGCTTTGAAAATACTTTAATCTTTAACAAAATACTTAAAACCTTAAAACTTCAAGTTTTTTTAAACTACTTCAAATTTATGCTTAAAAAAATCATTGAAATCATAAAACTCTACATTTTTTCTTACTAATGTCAGTTTATATCTCACTTTTCTAATTTTTTTCCTCAGAATTAATCTCACAACTGCAAATTATAAGCTCAAAAAATGCTAAATTGCTTGATGGAAAAAAAGTCTAAATTGTGAGATAAAATATCACATTTACCTTTTTTTTACCCCTTTGTGGAAACATGCTTCCATAGGACTGTGAACGCACGAAAGTTTTTAAATAGTTGAAATTTTCATTCAAAATGTAAATAAAGAAATTATGTAAAAGGGCAAACAGTTTATGAAACTCTAGTGGTTCTCACAGATTTTTTAGGAAAGTGTTAATTTTGACCCATCACTCCGTTCATCTTTCTCCTTCTCTCCGTCCTGCAGGGCGCTCATCACATCGTTCTGGATCGCTCAATGTTCGAGCGCTGTACAACTGCTCCCCATAAGAACCCAAGATCCTTCTCGGGCTTCTGTAAGAAAGAGAAGATGCTCTGTGCCGAGTGCAAGCAGGACTGGGGTCTCATCGCCTCGTACCTCACCATCCAGGTGACTCTGAGCATTTCATTATCCACAAAGAGATTCTGAGCCTCATGCATCATATATTATGCATTTTTGTTTATATTTTGAATTATTTTTTTATTTTAGAATTTTGTTTTCATTTTAATTTTGTTTCAAATGTTAGTATTTCTTTTGTTTTTTTCATCAGTTTTATTGTTTTGTCTATAATATTGATCAGGTTTTAGTTTTAGTTGTTTTAGTACTTCAACTAAAAATAAACCGAAAAATAAGAAATGGTGTTTTAGCAGCAAGCTGAAATATTTAATTAAATTTAATAAATAAATAAAAATTTTATCTTTTTTATATATTTTTTTTTTTTATAGATTTAGTTTTAGTTAACGATAATAACCCTGACTCTGAACAGATGAAACACCTCAACAAGTCAAAAATGTTTTCTATCAAAACTTCAAGAACAGATATATTTATAAATCTTAAAGTATTTTTATTTGCGAGTACATAAAACAACACTTAAACAGTTCTGATAGAAAGCTTGTGTATTCTGGCTAATTATTATTATTATTATTATTTTACATTTTTTTATCAAACTTGTTAATTTACTTACCATTACACATACTGTATTGATATAAAAAATAAAAAAAAGCAAAGAGAAAAAAACTAATTTTTTTGGATATCAACAACAAAAACTGAGCTTAATGTGAGATCTGCAGTGGGTTTGACCGAGTTGATAAAAAGCTAATAATTAATAAAATCCTAAATATAGAAGAAAAAAAACACTTAAACACTAAAAATATAAACATTTTAATTTTTAGTTTATATTTAGTTTACCTGCATGTCAATGTGACCATTGACCAACATCAGAGAACCATAAAAATGTTGTTAATTACTTTAAATCAGAAGTTCCTCAGAAATGTTTCTAGTAAATATTTAATTTTAAAAGGTTTGGCTGACAAAAAAAAAAAAAAAAGAAGAAGAATTAGGAAGAATCAATCAATTATAAATTACTTACTGCCCTTGTGTGAATATTGTAATCATGTAATCCATAAAAAATTACTTTTAAAATGTAATATGTGACCCCGGACCACAAAACCAGTCTAAAATGTCAAATATAAATCATCTCTCCATTGATGTATGGTTTGTTATGATCGGACGATATTTGTCTGTAATACAACTATTATAAATCTGAGGGAGCAAAAAAACCTAAATATTGAGAAAATCATCTTTAAAGTTGTTCAGATGAATTCTTAGCAATGTATATTACTTGTCAAAAATGATGTTTTGATATATTTGCAGTAGGACATTTACAAAATATCTTCATGGAACATGATCTTCAGTTAATATCCTAATGATTTTTGGCATCAAAGAGAAATGTATAATTTTGACTCATACAATGTATTATTGGCTATTGCTACAGATATACCCCAGAGACTCCAGACTGCTTTTGTCACTGTCACTGTGCAGATAGATGTGTGTTAAATATGATCTCGTGTGTTGGTGTGACTCCAGGATCTGCCGCTGGTGAAGATCGAGAGCTATGTGGTGCAGGATTGTGTCACCGGCAGACAGCAGTACTTCAGGAAGTGGCGTGACGTTACGTTTGCCATGCGTGAGTTTGACATGACGGAGATCCCACCTGAGACGTGGCGGCCGAGAGACTGAGGACCATCACACACTCCTCCTGTGTGTGTGTGTGTGTGTGTGTGTGTGTGTGTGGATCAAGGGAACTTACACTAAAATATCATCCAAAAATTATTAAAATAGGACTTTTCGCATCTTATTCTAATTGTAGGTATTTTTTTAATTTGATGAACTGTGATTGAGTAATCCAGATGATATATTCTCTTAACACCACACACACACACACAAACACACACACAAACAGACACACACACACACACACACAAACAAACACACAAATACACACACACAAACAGACACACACACAAACACAAATACACACACGCAAAAACAAAAAAACACACGCACGCACACATAAACACACACACAAACACACACATACGCACACACAAACACACACACACACAAACACATACACAAACACACACACAAACACACACACACACACAAACACACACACAAATACACAAACACACACACACACACAAACACACACACAAATACACAAACACACACACACACACACACACACAAACACACACGCACAAACACACTCACACAAACATAAATACACACACACAAACATACAAACACAAATACACACACACAAACACAAACAGACACACACACAAACACACAAACACATACACGCACACACAAAAACACACGCACACACAACCAAACACGCGCACACAAACACACACAAACACACACACAAACACACACACAAACACACACACACACACAAACACAAATACACACACACAAACATACAAACACAAATACACAAACACACACAAACAGACACACACACACACACAAATACAAATACACACAAGCAAACACATACACGCACACACAAACACACACGCACACACAAACACAAACACACACACACACAAACACAAATACACACACACACAAAGACACAAAAACACAAACACACACACACTCACACACACACACACACACACACAGATAATAATCGTTAATCAGAATTAGTCTCATTAGTTTGTGATGTTACTGAAACCTTTCTGCAAATGACACTTTTAATGTTTTTTATGTATTGTATTTTAATTTGAACTTGGCCAGGGTGCCTTTAATAAATTACATTTATTAATTAGACATGACTATGTAATTTAGTCGTAGATTATGTGTGTAATGTCTGATTTGTTGATGGAATCTTGAATATTAAAGTAATTAATAATGGAATTATTTGATATGAATTTGATCTGATACATTTGATATAAACGTTTAGTTTGTTGATGTTAACTGAAATTAATTTAAAAATGTTAATATTTTATTAATCCACAATAAAAAAAAAATATGTTAAGAAAAAACATTTTTTAAGGAACATTTTCATTATTAAGCACATTTTTTATTTTGGTACTTACAAATATTGCATTGTAATCGCAGAAATTCAAAACTATATATATATATATATATATATATATATATATATATATATATATATATTATTGTATTCATGCATTATGGTAGTATTTTTGGAACTGGTTTTAAAATTTAAGCAAACTGAAATATAAAATGCATCATATTACAATAATATACTAGACATCTGAATATGGCACTTGGGAACTCAGGAAGAAAATGTGTTTAATTGCTTTGAAAATAATTCACTATAAAAAAGGCCCTAAAAAAAGAATGATTTTTCCAATATTTCTCTTGATAAATTATTTGCCCGGTGGGGTGTAAAACCGTTCAATTACAACGATTAATGACAGTCTATAAACCCTGGAGTTAATGATGCTCGAAATCCCAGCGTTCCCCGAGTGTGTGTGTGTGTATGTGTGTGTGTGTGAGTCTGTGTGAGTGTGTGTGTGTGTGAGTCTGTGTGAGTGTGTGTGTGTGTGTGAGTCTGTGTGTGTGTGTGTGTGTGTGTGTGTGTGTGAGTTTGTGTGTGTGAGTCTCTGCTGCTGTGTGTGTGTGAGTCTGTGTGAGTGTGTGTGTGTCTCTGTGTGTGTGTCTGTGTGTGTGAGTGTGTGTCTCTGTGTGTGTGTGTCTGTGTGAGTCTCTCTGCTGCTGTGTGTGTGTGTGTGTGTGTGAGTGTGTGTGTGTGTGAGTTTGTGTGTGTGAGTCTCTGCTGCTGCGTGTGTGTGAGTCTGTGTGTGTGAGTGTGTGTCTCTGTGTGTGTGTGTCTGTGTGAGTCTCTCTGCTGCTGTGTGTGTGTGTGTGTGTGTCTGTGTGAGTCTGTGTGTGAGAGAGAGAGCGTGTGTGTGTCTCTGTGTGTGTGTCAGTGTGTGTGCGAGTCTGTGTTTGTGTGTGCGTGAGTGTGTGTGCGTGTGTGAGAGAGTGTGTGTGTGAGAGAGTGTGTGTGTGTGTGTGTGTGTATAATCTCCATGATTTATGCGGGTTGTGTGTAATTTAAAGATAGATGTATGTGTTAAGATTTTAGGAATTACAGTTTGAAATAATTATTTCTTGTTTAGTTTCCCCATCTTTTATTTATATATATATATATATATATATATATATATATATATATATATATATATATATATATATATATATATTGATTTCTATCTATCTGTCTGTCTGTCTAAATCAGAATATATAAACATAAATTATATATGCAGATTTGTATGTAGTGAGATTTAACAATAACATTTCATATATATATATATGCAGTATATGAAATTTTATCATTGCCTTTGTGTGTGTGTGAGAGGGACAAAGACATATTCTCCTGTCATTTATGTATATATATATGTGGCAGGAGAATATGTCTTTGTCCCTCCCTCTCTCTCTCTCTCTCTCTCACACACACACACACACACACACACACACAGAAGACGTGTGTGATGTAAATCTCAGGCAGACTGAAGGCATCTCTTGGCCCCTCCCTCTTTCTAGAACACAGGACTTCATGTCATTGTAATTCATGTTGCCTAGCAACATGGGAGTCGTCATAGAGGCCCAACAATAAAGAGATGACATGTACAGTGATGTGCTGAGCGCTTTAACGCCGAGATATGCCTCCGCCATCTTTTCCTGCTCATCTGTGCTCGAAGGGATCAGAATTAGAAACGCCATATAAACTCAGTCTTATCACGTCGCACTGCCAGCCCTCGGATACGTGATATCTCGTTCAAATCAAACCTCTTGTTGATTCCTTTGTGAGAGTTATGCATTTCACGAAACATCTCAGTGGTGAATAAATGCATGATGGGGTGTTCTGCACAAATAAAGGAGACGCACAGAAAGGCACAGTTCAAAAAGGATCACATTTAATCAACAAGCCATCCTAAGAGTCTCTTACTCATCAAGACAGTGAGGCGTCACAACAGCAATAAACAAAGATCTTCTTAAAGTCTTCAGTTAGAAACAAAACACTTTTCTACCCATGCAACAGAAAGGAGGTCTAAAGGAGTCGTTCGCTCAGAGATTCACCTTTTCTGTCGTCATTTGCTCGCCCCAAACCTTTATGACTTACGTTCTTCTGTGGAACAAGGATAGTTTTTTCAATAATATCCTGGGTTTTCCTTTCAATCAAACGAAAGAGGAGGTCAAATGGTTGAAAATCTTTCATTATTTTCTCAACAAAACTGATATCAGGGAACCTGGAATATCAATCGTATGCACTTGCTTTTATAACCTCTGGCTTTCTTTCTTCTGTAAAACACAGTGGATTTTTAAAGAATATCCTGGTTGATCAAATGAAAGGGGATGTAAAATGGTTGTTTGGTCCTGAAAGGAAGAAAAAGAGTCTTTTTGCAACTCAAAACTGGCTTCAGAGAACCTAAAATATAGTGCATCAATCGTATGGACTTCTTTCTGTGGAGCAAGGTGAACTTTTCAATAATATCCTGATTCAATCAAATGAAGGAAGAGCAAAAATGATCGTTTCTGATCTGATTTCTAGTCTTTTCCCAACACAAAACGATCATGACTTGAGAACTCGTAGTGCATCAATCATATAGACTTTCTATTGTGGAAAAAAATGCATTTTAAAAAGTATAACATGGTTGTTTCTTTCAATCAAATAAAAAGGGAACTGATCCATGATGTCTTCTAAAGTTGATGGTTTGTGACAAATCTTTTCCCAACAGAAAACCGACTTCAGAAAACCTAGTGCATTAATCTTATATGGACAGCTTTTATGCAATTTGTTTTGTGAGTTTAGAGTTTGACGGACCTCATTTGCTTCATTACAACCTCCTTTTGTCTTCTGAAGAAAGCGAGTGATTGATAAACGACATGAGGGTGAGTAAATGACAACTGTATGTTGGCTTTCAGGTGAACTATTCCTTTAAGCTCGGATGGGGTCCTGATACGACTGAAGTCTCTGTTTCTCTACGTCAGTTAGTGTTTGGTTGAGGTGGGGTCGGTCTGAGACCCAGAGACTTGCCCTCGACGTCTCTTCAGTGCTGTCCTGAGGGGAAGGGCTAGAGAGAGAGGAGGGCGGTGATCTGATCTTCTAGTGTTCGAGTCCGGTTTTGTGACGTGGATTGGTGGCGGGTTCTTCAGAAGAACCAGCGGAAGGTGTCTGCGGCTCCGGCTGACGGTGCTCTCTGAGGGAAGACACAGGAGACAGTGGGAATGCTGGATAGATTCCAGTTAAACTGGATTTAATGGCCCAGTTAATCACAGAAATGATGTGCCATTTGGTGTGAACCATCTCCACAATAAGATGCAATGGTTCAAAAATTGATTCATCACAAATAAGAATTAAATTGGGAAAACGGAAACAACAGACGAAGCCGACCATCTGTATGCAAAGGCCCTCGCAACCGTGTTTCCGTTAGCTGAGACTTTATGCAACGATTACTGTTGGCTCGTTGAAGAATTGCTTTTGTTTCTCTTTGGATCAAAAGCGTCTGGTTCATGCATGAATGTAATTATGAATCTTTTAGTCACTGGATTTGATAAAAGTGTGAGAGGATTGAACAACATGAGTTTTGTTGGGGAAAAAAGTAGCACGTAAACTAGTAAATGTGTTTTTTCACATTTTTTGCATTGATTGGATATTACTCTGAACTATGTGTAGATGTCTTGGAAATCTAGTTTACTTGCTACTAAGGTGTTTCTGTAGCTCAAACATTCGAGCATGGAGTTACCAATTTGGGGTTTTGGGTTCAGAAACCAGGGAATGTGTGAACTGATAAAAATGTACATCTTGCATTCAGTGTAAGTTGTTTTGAATAAAAGCGTCTGCCAAATGCATTAATGTTTCTGGACCCTCCCTAACACTGCACATCTTGGATTTTTTTCTTTAAATGTACTGAAACATCACAAATGCAGTGCCGGGGAGAGTCCAAACAAACTCTTAAAGCCTGTCCGCACCAAAGATGATAACTATAATGAGAATAATGAAGGATGCACCACAACTATATCTACACACAGAAATGATAATGTTGGAATCACTTTCAGAATATTTCAGAACAATCCATCTGACTTTAAAGAGCACGAGTATGTAAAGCAGCAGAAGACAAAACTGCAATGCAGACTTAGACTAAACATAAAATGTTGTCTGCTAATGTAGTTAACATAACTGGCGCGAACAGGCCTTTAAAATCTTCCCGTGTACAGGTGCGTTCACATTTACCATTGTTCTGTGAACTATCACGTCATTCCAGTGGGAAAGATGCTTGGTTTGAAAGTCACTTCTACACTGGTCTTGATTTTGATTCTGGTGAGTGGTGTTAACAGGTTGTGAATAGATTAAGCTGTCTTTGTATTATTACAGAGAACTTACAACATGTTGCCTCATCTCTCCGCCTTCAATACTGACTGTGTGTGAGAGAGAGATAAAGTGTGTGCTTGAGTGTAAGGGCATTTTTCCAGCTTAAGAGGACTCAAGCCATCAGCTAACACACACACACACACACACAGACATTAATGCCTGATGGTTAACTACGGTCGCTCGTGCCAAGACTGGGCTCTACTCCAAACCCGCAGCCAATCAAACAGCCCACTTCAGCAGAGCTCCCTGCATATGTGTGAGTGCGTGTGAGAATCCCACCTCCATCGTGCTGCCGGGTTTCTTCTTCAGTTCTTCACACTTTCTGAACTTGCAGATCTGATGACCCGTCTTTCTGTTTCGACAGGAGCTGCACACGCCGCAGTTAATGAGCCTCCTGCAGGGGGCGCACACGCCGCAGCGCTTACGCTTGCGCTTAGCCGCTCCGCTACCGTTGCTGCTGCAGCTGCCGTTGACGTTTCCGTTAAGAGCGGCGGGCGAACCGGAGCAGGACGAGCCGCTGTGCTGGCAGTCCGCCGCCACGTTGGCAATCTGAAACGCACTGTCTGACATCGTGACCCCTGACGACCCTGCACCAGAGTGAAGCGTCGTCATGACAATGACCCCCGGTGGCAGCGACAGACCCCCCAATGGGGGCATCCCT
>NC_068393.1:24760373-24770373 GCF_023724105.1 Carassius gibelio
TTTCCACGAGAGACTGAAATGAGCCTCGTCGTGGAGAAACTGCCGAGCGCGTGATCTGATGTGTGTTCATGATGCACGCGACGCTGTTCCTGTCTCTCGTTTGTGTTCGCGCGGCCGCGGGTTCGAGCACACTCAGGTGAGACGCGCTTCTGTTCAACAAACTCAGCTTTTCAAACGAAATATTCAATTGTATGCAGTTTATAACCATTACATGGTTATGATGCATCCGAGAGAAAGAAGTAAAGATGTAATAAGTTGTAGTTATCGCTATATTGCCATGATAACCGTATTTTTTCCGCTGTGCATATGTTATTGTAAATATGTGATACATTTTCCATTAGCAACATTTAGAGCGGTATATAAAGTAGGTTTTATATCGCGATATGGAACGCGATATGCTATATACTGTACACACACACACACACACACACACACAGCAGGAGCCTCTGAAACTGTTTGTGTGTGTCACAGCTCATCTGGACCGCTGCTTCTGTCTGATGGATTGTGTCAGTATGGATGGATGAGAACTTTAAAGGGTCAATGCAGACGTGAGCAAGCACTTACACACATCTTATGTTTACAACTCTAATGTACTGCCTGTATAGAAAGGAAAAAGAAAGAATAAGAGTATGCAACAATGTTTTAATCAGATTGGTGTAATAAGGCTGAACTTTGGACAGGAATTGGGTTGGGATGCGATATTTCATGCAGTTGCATGTAGTTGTTGTCTAAATTTTACCTTTAGTTCAGTTGTAGTTTCTATTTATTTTCAGTTAGTATTTCTTTCCTTCATCGTAAACATATTTTACTTATAGATTATTATATATAATAGTTTTCATTGATACTTTGAAATAGCTTTTTTATGTGATAAATCTGAATTATAATTTTAGTTAAATGTTTAGTATTTTTATCATGTGATTTTTCATTTGTGTTCATTTAATGTATATCTTTATATTTGTTGTTATTTCAGTTTTAGTGCTTCGTCTAAAACAACTTTCAGTTTTGTATTGTTATATATTTAAAAATTAACTTATACAGTTATAGTTTATATTTCAAATTAGCTTTTATTTTCATATTTACATTTTTCTTTTTAAAGTTTATAGTTTTTATTTGTTTGATTAATTTATTGTCATTTTAGTTTTAGCTCAGTTTTAGTTTTTATGTGTTTCCAGAAAGTAATTTTGGTGCTTCATCTTAGATATATTTCTAATATATACTATCATACTGTATACGGTATTCCAATTCACTGTTACAGTTTGAATACATTTTTGAACTAACTTTTATTTGTATATTTTTTTTTACAATTTTATTGTGTGCTTTAGTCATTTTTCTTAGTTTAAGAAAATAACAAGCAAAAGTAATAGGTCTTATTTTTTTGAGGCGTACAGAAAACACATTGACTGCAGAATCAGTGTGAGCAGTATGCCGTTCTGAACACACACACACACACACACACGTGCTCTTGTGTTATGTCTGGTTTGTGTAGCCGTGTGTGAGTCGGGCTGTAAACACGGTGAGTGTTTTGGACCGGATCAGTGCCGCTGTCATCCAGGATATACGGGCAAGACCTGCAACCAAGGTAGCACACAATTAACACACATGAACACACACTTCCCCTTATAAAACTCACCTAAGAATTCAAGCATGTGAAAGTGTGAGAGATGACATCATGAGGAGTGTGTGTGTGTGTGTTTCGGTCATTAACACACAGGTGTCTAAACGTTTGAGCGGCCTGCTGGGGTTTGTGCTTATGGGAGACATATTACCATCTGATTTACAGGAGAAACTTAAATTACTTAAATTTTCAACTTTTCTTGAAGTCTTTCTCTCAGTGTGTGTGTGTGTGTGTGGGGGGGGGGGGGGGGGGGTTCTGCAAGGATGAACTTGCCTCTAAAATCAGAAACATGTTAAAGCACATTCCTCTCATACTTACAGAGACACGCAAAACGTGTACATACATCACTGAATGCAAATGTCTCTGTCTGTGTGTGTGTGTGTCTGTGTGCGTGTGTCTGTGTGTGTGAGTGTGTGTCTGTCTGTCTGTCTGTGTGTGTGTGTGTGTGTGTGTGTGTGCGTGTGTCTGTGAGTGTGTCTGTGAGTGTGTGAGTGTGTGTGTGAGTGTGTGAGTGTCTGTCTGTGTGTGTGTGTGTGTGAGTGTGTGTGTGTCTCCAGCTCATGTCTTCAGCAGTAATGACTGAGTGTTTGTGTTCAGATGTGAACGAGTGTGTATTCAGGCCGTGTAAGTACAGGTGTATGAACACACCGGGCAGCTACAAATGCTACTGTCTCAACGGTTACATGATGATGGCTGACGGCTTGTGTCGCAGTGAGTATTTCCTTTATTTCCTGAATCCTAAAGTGTGTATCCTCTTTTACATGCTCAGTATGCATTCCTCAGAAAAACATTATCTAGAAATGCCCAGCTTTTGAAATCTTTTAAAGGCTTTCTTTTCTTGGTTTTGTGTAGATTAAAGGAATGTTCTGTTTGATCAGTTTGCAAATACTTTGGGAATGTTACTTTTGGATGTTCTGTGAATTTTCTCTGAATGTTCCTAAAAAAAATATTAACATAAAAAAAAAACATTCACAATGCATTATGGGATTACTGTCTGTATGACAAATACATGCAATGCTGTGTCAAATATGAGTACAGATGTTTACGGCTTATTCTCTCTCTCTCTCTCTGTGTGTGTGTGTGTGTGTGTGTGCAGATGCTCGTACGTGTGCGATGGCTAACTGTCAGTACGGCTGTGCGGTGATGAAAGGCAAGGTCAGATGTCAGTGTCCGTCTCCAGGACTGCGTCTCGCTCCTGACGGCAGGACGTGTGTCGGTACACACACTCACTCACACACACACTCACACACTCATTTACTCACACACTCACACACTCATTTACTCACGCTCACACACTCACACACACTCACTCACTCACACACACACTCACACACTCATTTACTCACGTTCACACACTCACACACACTCACTCACACACACACTCAATCACACTCACGCTCACACACTCACACACACACTCTCTCACTCAGACTCTCAGTCACACTCACACACTCATTTACTCACGTTCACACACTCACACACACTCACTCACACACACACTCAATCACACTCACGCTCACACACTCACACACACACTCTCTCACTCAGACTCTCAGTCACACTCACACACTCATTTACTCTCACTCACTCACACACTCACTCACACACTCATTCACACACTCATTCACTCAACCTCACACTCACACACACTCACTCACTCACTCACTCACTCACTCACTCACACACTCAATCACACTAACACTCACACACTCTTTTACTCACTCACACACACTCACTCACTCATTTACTCACGCTCACACACTCACACGCTCACACACTCACACACATTTACTCACGCTCACACACTCACACGCTCACACACTCACACACATTTACTCACGCTCACACACTCACACGCTCACACACTCACACACACATTTACTCACGCTCACACACTCACACGCTCACACACTCACACACACATTTACTCACGCTCACACACTCACACGCTCACACACTCACATGCTCACACACTCACACACTCATTTACTCACGCTCACACACTCACACGCTCACACACTCACTCTCACACACACACACTCAATCACACTCACCCTCACACACTCACACACTCATTTACTCACGCTCACACACTCACACACTCATTTACACACACTCACTCACACTCACACACTCATTTACACACACTCACTCACACTCACACACTCATTTACTCACGCTCACACACTCACATGCTCACACACTCACACACACATTTACTCACGCTCACACACTCACACGCTCACTCACTCACACACTCATTTACTCACGCTCACACACTCACACGCTCACACACTCACACACACATTTACTCACGCTCACACACTCACACACTCACTCACTCACTCTCACACACACACACTCAATCACACTCACCCTCACACACTCACTCACACACTCATTTACTCACGCTCACACACTCACACACTCACATATGGCTGCACGATGTGTTGTTTAAGCATCGATATTGCGATGTACGAAACCACGATGGTCACATAGCAGGATGTGCAATGTAGGCTGTTGTAGCTGATCCGTTATTCATTTACTGTATGGGCCAGAGAGAAAGAGAGAGAGAGAGAGAGAGAGAGAGAAAGAGAGAGAGAGAGAGAGGCCGGCGCAAGCGTCTCAGCTGCGTGGTTTTTAATTCGGCTCCCATGTTAACTGGTTAGAGCTTGCAGACTGCCTGAAAGAGATCGAGCGCGCGCGCGAGAGAGAGAAAGAGCGAGAGAGATAGAGCGAGAGAGCGAGCCCCGGCCGCACGCTCAATGTCTTCAAACAACAAGAGCGATGTGTTGCTCTCTCTCCCTCACGCATATTAATCAATTGACACTATTGTGTCGATGTTTAGATAATGTAAGTGTGCTCACCCCGTTTTTGTTTGTAATAAAATTTTTTGATTAGATTTCATATCGCAATATATATCGCAGAAAAATAAAATTTCGCAATGTAATTTTTTCCCAATATCTTGCAGCCCTACTCGCGCACACTAACACACACACTCACTTACTTTGAAAAAGTAATACATTTTTTAATAAATACATAATTTTTTATTATTTATTATTTATATTGATGTAAGTCATTGTTATTTTATATGTAGCTTAATGTTTCATATTTCTTCTTTTTATTTCGCCGCTCAGATGTGGATGAGTGCGTGACGGGTCAGGCCTCGTGTCCCAGGTTTCGTAAGTGTGTGAACACGTTCGGTAGTTACGTCTGCAGGTGTCATGAAGGCTTTGAGCTGCGGCACATCAACGGAAAATACCACTGCACAGGTGTGTTCAGAGAAAAACACACACACTTATAATGATGTATATAATTGTTTATATATCATTTATATTTAGATTAAATGTAAGGTATTTTATTAAGTAATTACAGTACATAAGTATATACATTTACATAACATCTAAGTATATATATATATTTTTAATTCTTTAATTCATATATATATATATAATATGAGAATGTCACAAACCTTATCATAACAAGTTGTTTTACAATCAAAAATCTTTGAAAAAAGAGATTTTACATTTTGCATTAATGATATTTATAGTTATAATATAGTTATAATTTATAATTAATTAATTAATACTATTTTAAATACATAACTGTAATAAATAAAAAGTATAGTTATTTTAATCTATTGCTTCTATATAATTTATATTAGGTTAAATTTAATCATATAATAATTAATTATTAAATTTAATCTCATAATATATATATTTTATTACATATATATATATAAAATAAAATTATTTACAGATTACATGATATCATTAATTATATTATTCAATATATAGAATATATAATTATTGTATAAATTACTTTTTTTCTTTTCTTTTTTTTTTGCATCTCGCATTTTTCCAAGTCACATTATATTGCTTTATATTATCACAGAATCTAAACATTCATGTTTGTTTGTTTGTTTGTTTGTTTTTCCAGATAAAAAGTTTTTGTCTATTTGCTATGACAAGCCCGGACACAAGAGATGCAAGTGCACAGCGAGTGTGAATGGAAAGGGTCACGACTGCAGATGTACGTGTGTGTGTGGTTGATGTCATTGCTCGACAGCATGTT
Organism: Carassius gibelio; assembly: GCF_023724105.1. NCBI lineage: Eukaryota > Metazoa > Chordata > Actinopteri > Cypriniformes > Cyprinidae > Carassius > Carassius gibelio. The sequence continues at coordinate 24,766,063 of NC_068393.1, forward strand.
CTGTGTGTTTGAGTGATGCTGTGTGTGTTTCAGCTGTTGTTAAAGTCACCATTGAGCCTGCAAGACCAGTCACAGTCAGCCCCACAACCATCTCCACGGCAACAACTCCCATGACAACTACAACGACAACAACTACACCCACTTCCAGCACTACTGTTACCATAGCAACCTCTGTTCCGACAAGCGCTGCCCTGACGACAGTAACACCAACGACTGTTGCTATAACAACAACAGCGTCAACTACAACAGCCTTCACAACTGTTGCTACGACAACAAGTCCAACTACAACGTCCACATCACCGGCATTGACAACTACAGACAGGTTTCCAACGACAACCAGCGTCATAACAACTACAACAACAACAACAACAACAACAACACTAGACAACCGCATTCACAGGGAGAACACAGTGAAGCCACGAGGAGATGTACACAGTGAGATTTATTCATTCATTCAGAAATATACAGTTACATGTTGTGAAAATGTTTATTTATGGTTTAAGTGTTAGTTACTGTAATAAGCCCGATCAGAATTTCGAATCAATTTTTTAAAATGATTTAATTGATTCATAGTTAATCCATTAAACTCTGAGATTTTAACATTTTAAAGAACCGTGAAACTAGACTTCTAAACTGTACGTATTTGATGTTATTTTGAACGATATACAGCAGTTGAGTGTGTGTGAAGTCATTAGTTTAGTTCTGAATGGTGTGTTTGTCTGCTTTAGTTCCTCATTACGAGAACAATCTGTTCGACTGGGACTTTGACGTTGAGCTGGGAAACACGACGGAGTTCGTACGCGATGATCCAGGTACCATTCCCAACACAAAACAGACAAGACGAGACAGCGAGGATCTTACTGACGTGTGTGTGTGTGTGTGTGTGTTCCAGCCGCCGCTGTTGTCAGCTGCTCATTTGATGAGGGTCTCTGTGTTTGGATGACGGACTCAGAAGGAGATCTGAAATGGGAAATCAAAGAGGATCCGGCCGGTAAAACAGACACAGATCACCTAGTCGACTTCTGTAATCAACTACTGTTACTGTTCTTACCTGTCAATCACTCTCAGGTGGGCGGTACCTGTCAGTACCTGATGCTCCGAACAGACGGAGTGTCAAAGGGGCGAGGCTTACGGTGCTGCTGGCTCCTCCCACAAAGGCGTGGCAGGGCGGCGACCTCTGCCTTTCATTTAAATACCGTCTCCATGGACACCACATCGGCTCTCTGCAGGTGTTTGTCAGAAAGGGGCGGAGTCACAACCCATCCATCTGGACCAGGACTGGAGGACACGGCTGGAGACACGCCCACGTCACTCTTTGGGGGCGTGGCCTTGTTGATGTAAGCATGAATAAATCATCAGGTGTTCATACATATTCCTTGAACGCTCAAGTTTTCAGTGCACTACCCAATTCTGATTTAGTATTCATGTACAAAATAAACACATGTAGCTAAAACTGCATGCTCTTCAAATAGGAATTCATCTCTATGTTTCTTTTTCACACCAATTTGTGAAATTTATTAAATGATGCATTATACAGGATTATGTGCTGTGCTGTTTGTGCTGATTATAGTTTATTGATTGAAGTTGTTCTGTGTCAGATTGTGCTGAAGGCAGAGAGACGGCGAGGGAAACATGGAGAAATCTCTGTGGATGATTTTAGTCTGAGACGAGGAGCCTGCAGTGATGAACAGGACAGGACAGAGTGACACACACACACACACACACACACACACAGATTGTGTGTAATGAAACGCTCTTGCAGAAGTGGACAGGTCAACATTCATATGCATGAGGACATCCACAGCTTTATTTGCTGTTTTATGACCAAGAATTTGCAGATTTGTGCAGAATTATTCATGTTTATTAAATATTATTAGTCATTCTGCTTTCATATTACAATAAGAATGTTGTAACTATCAATTACATTTAACATAATTGACACAAATACTCTTATTTTATTTTCGTGTGAAAATATGTCCAGGTCACATTTCAGAGAAAAGATATGCATTTTCCATTAAAGTGACATTATTAGGATTATAGCAGGATTTCTGTATATTGTCTATTTCAATGCATTCAGACTTTTGAGCTACTTTTTCAGTATTTCCATTTATGATTATTCTTGTTTAAAAAAATTAAAATATTCTATATATATATATATATATATATATATATATATATATATATATATCTTTTTTTAATCAGCTTAAATTAAAGGCAGTTCAAAGTGCTTTAAATAATATTATTTATCTTAAATTATGATATAATTATTTTTCACATTTAAGGATGGAAATTGTGCTTAATTGTCATTAAATAATGCAACAAAATAATACACAATTTCTTTAATTTGAAGGAATGTTCAAAAAACTATTTGAGGAAATTAGTATTGGAGAAATGTGAGCTGCATTATGTATATTGTTATACATCATAATTGGTCATTTTAACGATAATTAGCACGAAATCTCTCGGCCATCAGGATGCATTGAATCCTGTTCACACGTGTGTTTCTGTTCATGTTCAGGTCTCATGTTTCTCTAATATTTATGTTGTAAATTCAGTTTTTTGTACCAAATTGTATCTGAATGTGTATTTAATGCTGGAAATGCTTAATAAACTCAAATCTGATTCTAATGATTGTGTTCTGCTTGTGTCAGGATTGGGAATGAATTTAAGGCAACAGCACCTTAACCACAAAAACACTTTTCATGCACAGTTCTGAGACGGGAACATGAGTTCATTCATGAATTCACTGCGCATGAAGTTATGTGAACATGAAGAGAAATATTACTGAAATATTGCAAAGTTTAGGGTTCATCTACACTTTAATGATTCACTGATGTGTGTGTGTGTGTGTATGTGTGTGTGTGGGACCTGAAACAGGTGTTCTGACATCTGGACTCCTCCCAAAGCACAGCGAGTGTGTGTGTGTGTGTGTGGGTGTTTGAGAGAGAGAGAGTGTGTGTGTGTGTGTGTGTGTGTGTGAGAGAGAGTGTGTGATTGTGTGTGTGTGTGAAAGAGAGAGAGATTGTCTGTCTGTGTGTGTGTGTGTGTGTGTGTGAGAGAGAGAGAGAGAGAGAGAGTTATTTGTGTGACATGAAGCAGACCAGAGACCATGAGAATCTGTATAAACACCAAATGTGTGTGTGTGTGTGTGTGTGTGTGTGTGTGTGTGTGACTCACAGGTTAATGTCAGTGTTTTGTGTCGCAGGTTTAAACAGGTTTATGCTTCTTTCATGAATCAGGTTTGAGTGTGAGACAGAGATGAGACGAGAGCTGATGATCTGCTGAACAACAGTTTCTCAGCACAGACATCTCACTGCTCGAAACTAAACAAACTGTGACAGAAATTAAATATAGATCAAAAGTATTACAACCAGTTTAAAATATACATAAACACTATAATAGCATCTATTCAATTTATGTCTTTTTTTAAAGAAATTGTATTTATTTTTCTATTTATTTTTTTGTATTTCTATATTCCTTTTTTTTTATTATTAATGTCCTTATCAATCAGCAACCAGTGAGTACCACACAACTATATTACAGACCAGGATTAAAACAGATAACAATAACAACATGTCAAATAAATAAATAAAAAGAATGAAAAGCAAAAGAAAGTGTATGCAGAATGTTTATCATAACACATTATATCTCTATACAAGTCAGGACTATCTCCAACCCAATAGCTCATAGCTTCTATATTATTATATTATTATTTTTAATTTATGTGGACAACAGCACGATATTTAAACTTTTAATTTGAAATTTAAAACACTTTTTAAATACTCCTTTTGTTGCTACAAATGTTATTTATTTGCTCCCGCTTTTTCACTGTTGTAGGATTAAACACGGCCATGTGCGAGCGTGACGCGTGACCCCGCCCCCAGCACAAGCCCCGCCCCCCGTCCTGTGGAACACCAGAATAAACTTCAGACTTTCAAACAAACACTCGCAGCCTGACACCTGTTCAGAGAGAGAGACGAAGCAGTCGAGCTCAGGAGAATATGATCCTACACATGAACATATGTGTCTCAACATTACACAGCAGGAATGCTGACAGACCGAAACAGAGTCACACACACACACACACACACACACACTCTTCAGTCCTTTCATTTCTGCTCCTGAAACACCGGACAAACACTCGCTCAGCAGGTGATTATTTATTCTCTTACACTGTACTGTTATGACTGGAATAATACTGTATATATGCAGGTAGAGCTCAGACGAGTAACGCTGGAGAGTTACAAACTAACGTGTGACGTTCAGTTCAAAAGTTACAGTGTAAAACGTTACTTATACAGTGTTCATGGA